>NW_013666307.1:216061-225079 GCF_000517525.1 Limulus polyphemus
GCTAGCGCAGATAGCCCTCATGTAGCTTTGCGCGAAATTCAAAACAAACAAACAAACTTATACATGTTTCAAACAAGGATATATGGGATCTACCATGAAATAAACGTGAGTGAGTATTCAACTTTGAGGACATCAAATACATCGAGTACGTAGCAGCAAGTCTTACATGAATGTTACGTAGGAGCTACACTTCGTACAGTTAGTGTCCGTACATTGTAAGTTGAAATTTACCATTATATATAAACAACCATAAAGCCCGACGACAAACTTATTTTACATGTTCTCCATCTTTACCATCATCGCTGTCAATAGCAAGTCACCCACTTCCTAAAGCTGCTTAAGTATACACTTTACATGCTCTGATCTGCACCTTTATTATCATCGTTGTCAGCAGTAAAGTCATCCACTTCTTGAAGATAGCTCAAGTACACCCTGGCCTCGTTCTTAGAACGAACTTTCATCTATCGCGTGCAAAGTATGTTTTATTCAGTTTCCTGTGTTTCTCTCGTCAATGTTTAGAGGTAGCTGCTTGTGGTTTATTTTTTCTTACAAGAACGAGATGAGATCTTTATGAATTACCTTGTGCACAGTGTACAGGGGAATTTCTAAATTTTTACCAATTACTTACTTGGTGGAAGATCCAGTCTCTAAATATCAGCAATGAAAGCGGTAGTCATACTTCTGGTCTTCCCTTACTGATGCTATTCACTACATTATGGATAGATGACTTTGAGTCTCGTATTATCCAGGCTGTGCAAGTCTTTCTTATTTCGCTACACGCCCTCACCGTACGTGACGGGGCTGTGGCATGTTACTCTAGTCGTAAGGTAAACTGTGGCAGCATCAGATAGTTGAACGGTGGGAATTCACAAACGATATATCAGATCAAACATATCGTACTTGTCTAGAAGCTGAAGCGATACATCAGTGCAATAGCATATGCAATTGTTTATATAAAGTGCAACTAACTCTCTATATTTAGATAACGACAGTTGCTAAATTCACGAAAGTTTATTTATCCAATTCAAATTCAAACTCCAAAAATCGATTACTAAATTACATCAGCAGACACTGACTAGCGATTGGATTTAGTCGACTAATGTTTTGTAGCTTTTCAGAGCAAGTGAGTTCGATATACTAACATTATTAATCACCATTTATCTCCATTAACACAACCCAAAGAGTTAAATGGAATCACACGTTTTGCTTAACGTGTGATTCATTTGTGTTTCATTTGTCTTACAACATCAAAAATATGTTTCATTTTAGATTTAAGAAGATTAAAATCTCAAGGCATCCCTTTGATTATCCAACCCCCATGAGCTAATCAGTAAAAGATTCAGCGTGAAGGTCTAGTATATATCAAGTTATCTTGTTTTCAGTTTAGCTTCGAATCAACTTTCAATGAAAAATTATCAACTTTTTTGAATAGGTCATGGGCATTTGCAGCGATTAATATAGTATATCTGTCTAGTGTTTGGTGCAAAATACACACCGAATTTGCTCTAGGCTTGTGAAACAAAAATATGAATAATAATAATAAAATAATATTAAAATACGCACTCACAATTTAAGCGAAATACAAAACTTTGAACAACAAATCAACACTCACAAGAGTAGAGAAATATATTATGGTAATTGTCTACTGTTAGAAAACTCACTGAAACAATCACAAAAATCACGTAGAGACAAAGTACAACGGCAAACTCGAGAAACAATGAAGAAGAGCGATTTCGAGAAATGATGAATTCTCAACGTGGCAGGTTCCAATTAATGCGCCATAAGTTGCACAAATTATTTTCCAATTAATGCGCATTAGTAAAACATCGATTTTGTTCAATGGTGGGAAGTGAAGGACTTAGAGAAATTCTTCAGAGCGAAAAATCAATGGTGCTTGAATTAATTTTAAAGCTACCCCATAACATACTCAATTCTGCATGCATTACTACTGTTCATGTTTCAGTAAATTATTCGTAGTCTTTTTTTGTGTAGCGGCTTGTAAAGCTATAATAAATAATAATAAGAATGGAAACACTGTTATAAATATACACGTTTTTTTACTCTAATAAAACGAAACGTTTCTGACTAGTATAATGGCGCTTAAATGGCTTCTACATTTCTGCTATGCTTAAATGTTTTCGAAGAACTTATGTTGGCAGCGAAGAAAACTTAGAAAATTTTAGAGGGTGAAAATCTTGACTTTCAAGAAACAACTTAAAAATAGTTCTACAACCTTCGAAGAAGTTTGTTTAGTAGCTGTGCATAGATGTGGGCGCAGTATACGTAGCCGTTTATGTTATAAGCTTCGGTGCTGGAATGGCTACGAAGAGAAATTTGGCTAGTAGCGATAAAAAAAACTGATAAAATCTCTCCTTCTCTCTCAAGAATCAACATAAATATAGTCCTATAACCTGTGCAGGAGTATTTTAGTGGGTTTGCTCAGATTTTAATAAATATTCAAATATCCCTAGCGTTGGTTTTTTTTCTGTAGGCTTGTGAAACAAGAATAATATGAAGAACAAATGAATGAATTTTTTAATTTTGTGTAACAATAAAAAAATCACCTTTTTTTCTATTAACAATATTTTAGCACCCTTAGCCTTAGGAGGTCTTGTGTGTTGTTTCAAGAACAATTCTTGCTTTTTAAGATAACTTTTGTCCGTATTTACTATTAAAATTTTTCTAATATTCCTGGGCGAATCCTATTATGAATTACTATCGTAGTTTATGATGTTGTGAACATAGATATATTTCGTTTATAGCCATTCCATTTCTACATTTATTTACTTTAAATCTAAATACAACAACTCCATGTTGTGCTTAGTAAGATTTTGTTTCATTCATGTAATATAACAACTGCATTATGTAAAAAATATCTATTTAAAACATATACCCTTCTCGTACGTATGTTATTTCACTTAATAATGCTGCATATGTGAAAAAAGTGTTTAGGCCTTCGCTTATACAATACAGCACACACTTTTAATGCGGGAGGTTGAGGATTCAATCCCGTCTATATCCTTTTTTGTTTGTTTCTTTTACAAATTTCAGTAGTCAAATAAGTTTACTACAAATATCGTACACGAAGCCTAAGTGAATATCATAGTAGTAATGAAAAATAAGTTAGAAGCATGGACCTTTTGTGAACCCAGATGATGCTCGAATTTCAGAAAGAAAAAAAACATTAATTTAGGTAGAAAATTTGTATTGTAATAACATGAAGTTACGGTATTTTGCATGTGTAATATGTGTACCACGTGCGCTCGTGTGACAGCAGTAGATTATATATATATAATATTCTAAATCGAATGATACGCTAATAAAACTGTGGCATGCTTGGAGTTATAATATGATATGATATGATATCGCTGAGTTTTGAGTGTTACAAGTTGTAATTTCCATTTTGTCAATAAGATACAAGACAATCAACAGAGTCTGCAAACGCCTTAAAAGTATCAAGCCATGATCCCTTACACTGTTACAGGGTTGATATTTTAATCTGTTTTGAGGTAATCGTCTCGGCAAAGACAGTTCCTTGAAGCTATTGAAGTTCAAATTGTACAACTAAAGGTAAGAAACAGGTCATACCAGCCCCAATCGGACAACTTATATCTCTGGCATATGAACAAACTTACTGCTACGTCATCGACAAACTAGAGTACAGTGGTGTAAGAAGTATCCCACATGCTCCCAAGATGTTGTTGTTGTTGAAATTCCATATTTTACATCCTTACAATTCCAGGTTCTGTCATCGCTTCCATTATAGCCGTCATCTTGTTTTGAGATACTATGAGCCACTCGGTTTGTAGCTAAACATTACGGATGTGAACATAACTATGTATATACCGCCATCTGACGCAATGGACATATTGATATATTGATCATTAAGAATCTCATAACAAACGCTCTCACTCCGGATGACATATGTTCAAATTCCAGATCCTTTCACCATATACAGTCTTTATTAATACTCCCTTGAAGACAGCAGTAAATTAGCACAACGAATCCTTTTAGCGATTATGGAGAATTGAATAAGTTATTAACTAACACAATGATCATTAAAAATTGTGCTTCGAATGATATGCAACATCGTTACATGATCCTGTCCAATGTTGCGAAGCATTATAATAGAGCTTACACGCACAACATCAGTAAACGATCCTGTCAAATGTTGCGAAGCATTATAATAGAGCTTACACGCACAACATCGGTAAACGATCCTGTCAAATGTTGCGAAGCATTATAATAGAGCTTACACGCACAGCATCGGTACATGATCCTGTCAAATGTTGCTAAGCATTATAATAGAGCTTACACGCACAACATCGGTACATGATCCTGTCAAATGTTGCTAAGCATTATAATAGAGCTTACACGCACAACATCGGTACATGATCCTGTCAAATGTTGCGAAGCATTATAATATAGCTTACAAACGCTGATCGCTTCAACTGTGTAAGTGTCATCGTCATTGCTACCTCCAACAGGAAACTTTTGAGGTAAAGGACTGTCCAGGATTTTACTCGAAACAATTTTGAGAATAGCTTCAGGGGTTGATTTCTGATTTATCAAATAAAAAACGCGTTTGTAAGAGGTGGGGTAACATCCCATAGAATTCCATGTATATATCTATAAAGGGTATGCAACAATGCCATAGAACTGTGTTGGTCTCTGGACGTAAACTGTCACTATTTAGAGGATATTAGTATTCTGAGAAGTATAATTTTATATCCCTAAGCAATGATGTTATAGTTGACTTTTTTCACATCTTGAATTGCCATGATTCCGCTTTAAGAATAAATTAGTTTTACGTTCATTAATAATTTGTGACATATAATTTAACTACTCGCAAACAACATATCGATGACACAGGCCTGCGATGGTTTTATTGTCTAGTAATTTTTACATGTTCTACAGTAATTCCTGCACGCTGAATCCGAAAATGATATCCATTTTTCTCCATCACGTACAGATTTTTAACAAAACGTCATATCGTAATACATAAAAGAAAGACCACAACACGTAGTTTTGAGACTGACAGGATGAATGAAAATGCATATTCATTTGACATCAAAGTTCTTCCCCCCCTTTTCTTCAGTTTGTTTGTATTTTTGTTAACAAACATAATAATAAAAAATGTTCATTGTGGTAAACGAAATAATAATTTGATCTAAGTAAGAGTTTTTTCTTCCTGATTTGTAAAAATCCTTACGTGATAGAAATAAAAGGAAATCTGTGTAGCTGAATTATGGAAAATCCGTTATTAAAACCAAGACAACTTTTATGAAGTTTAACTTCGCAGGCCTGTGTAATTTGCTCAGTTCATAAATATATATATATATATGTATGAGGCAAGGCAAATGAAAAGTACACGCTCATATCAAGTACAACACTAAAAGAAGAAAACAAAAACTTGTTTTAATAATACAACTTGGAGCTTTATAACCCTACAATATGTTATAATATTTTATTCTTAATTTATTGAAGCTGCTTGATGATTATAACCTGGGAATATAATCTGCTTGTACTTTCCATGCCATTAAAATGAATATCGCTCTAGGTAAGCGATAAACGTGTAACAGTTGTCAAAATAAAAGATGCTCTTTGTTCAACGCATTAGTTCCAGGCGATCCGTAAAAGCAACTTTATGAATTAAACATTTTCAATAAACTTTAATTAGCAATTCACTGTTGACAGTTTGTCAGAACTTTAGGGTATTTTCTATTTAAATAGATTAAACAGAATAGTAGATACGGTGCATGTTAACTAAGAAATGTACAACTCAAGTATTGTTCCTTTTTCTGAATAATAGAAACATAGAAGAGTTGCAATGTATATCATAACAATGATAGGCTGTTCTTCTAGTCTTGTCCCCCCGATGGAACAATTTATCATAACAATGATAGGCTGTTCTTCTAGTCTTGTCCCCCCGATGGAACAATTTATCATAACAATGATAGGCTATTCTTCTAGTCTTGTCCCCCCGATGGAACAATTGTAGGACAACGCTCAAATCCGGGTTTCGATTCTACGCTGCTCCAAAAACAAACAAACCTTCTAGTCTTTCATTTAATGATTTAACATGATTTATTTAATGATTTAACATGATTTATTTCTATATAAAAGAAAACTCGTCTGGGCAAAATATAACGTGTTAAAGAAGATTAATTTGTTTACTATTTATTTGCTTATTTATAATAGATATATCAATATATAATAATAACTAAAGAATCCTAACTTGAAATACAGAAAACAATGACAAAAGTATTGGAACACTTCATGACTATTACCTGAATGATTTCAGTTAAAATAGAAGAAAAACATGCTATCGCAATCAACCGCGAAGGTACTTTGTCGATCCTAACTTGAAATACAGAAAACAATGACAAAAGTATTTGAACACTTCATGACTATTACCTGAATGATTTCAGTTAAAATAGAAGAAAAACATGCTTTCGCGATCAACCGCGAAGGTACTTTGTCGATGTGTCGTTTGACAGTCCTTTTTTTAACTGATTACGATACAAATATATGACTTTCTAGGCCTGATGTTCCGTGTAATTGTTTCTTCTTGGTGTTGGTACTCATAATTTAGAGGCAGTATAATTTTGATGTGTTTTAACCAAATAGTTTTGTGTTTGTGAAAGTATATACACAAAAAACGTCCCACCAGTGACTCGGCGTTAAGTCTGAAGAATTATAACGTTAAAGTCCGGATTTCGATACCCGTGGTGGGCACAGTACAACTATATTATTCCTTACTCTTGGGATTAGCTACAAGTAAGCAAAGAAAAGCGTTTATATATTAATGTGATTTTTTTTTCTAAAAATCCATTTTTAGCACTGTCTACTCAATGAGTGGAATGTTTTTTTGTACATGGCGTTTTGCAATATGTGTTTTTAACTAAATATTTCAGACACTCACATAAATGAGTGAATGATTCTGCATTGAAATAAGTATGAATTAAATAATTCCTGTAAAATTTTACTGAATAATGCAAGTATATATGTTTGTTCTCTTACTCTTCTGATCTTTACCCAATCAAATTTAAATATATATATAACAACTTACTGATATATCGTTTTTTGATAAAACATTTTGGGACAAAGTTATACATGGTTTTCCTTGGTCTACTTGTTTAGGAGTCAAAGCTTGGGGAAATAAAAATGAAGAAAATAAGCAAATACATATCAACGAATCCAGTGTTTCGCTATATATTACAAAACATGAAAGAAAAACTTTAAGATTTGCTGTAAATTTTATTTTTATAAGATCCTTTATCAATAAATTGGAAGTTTTCTACTTATCACTAGAGATGCAGACTCTTATATATAAAAAGTTATGTTTATTTAAGACTGCGAGATCTTCAGTACATTCTACTTAGACGTTTGTACACAACAAAACAAAGTGACTAACAATTAGTACAAAAATCTATCATTTTTACTGGTTTTCAATTTGTCTTCTAAATACATAATTTCTATTGCATCAAAAAATATCTTCATTCAAAAGATTTACTTATTTGTTTCCATAAAGTTTTGTAGATACGGATTTTTAAAACGTGATTTAAAAGATAAAATAGAGAGAAAAATAAGAAAGCAATACGCTCAGAAATCAAAATTATTTCAGCATCAGACATCATCCTTATCCTCCTCCTTGTCTCTGCAAACTATAAATTTCTTAAATTTCATGTTCATATGATTAAGTTTTTATGCCTGTATCATCAGTAATGATTTTAAAAGTTATTGAAGGAAGGTAAGCTATTGGGTCTCTAAGGCTAGTAAGGAACGACAAAGCTCTGGACTGTATGTATATATTAATTTATTAATGTGCGAGAAGGATAATAAACACATGTATCAAATTTTGTCCTATCGAGTCCTTATTGGAACATATGTTTTGTTTTTCTTTTCCATTTCCTGCTCGTAGTCCTTCATAGATTCGAATAGTAAAAATATTCAAATATAAGGAAAAGTAACACAGTCAAAGTTTATCATGATTATGTCGGTTTATGTAATGTTTAAAAAGTATTTTTCTGTCACTTTAGTAAAGTACAATTTCTTGAAGCATCTTACTCGAAACTATGTCGTATTCTAGTACCATTGTTTAAGTACCTATGACTGTAAAATAAGTTTGTGAATAGTGTTATTTATCTATATAGTACCGCTCTCTCACCGATAGGTCAGCCGTAAGTTTACGAGTTTACAACGCTAAACTCCGGGGTCAGATTCCTCGAAATGAACAGAGCGCAGATAGCCTGTTGGTTCTATTTAGAAAATGTACTTTCTGCATATAGTTAATTGAGTGTTTGAAAGAAATTTCATCGTTTGTTTTCGAAAAGAAGACCAAATTATTTGACTTAGGGCACTTTATTATAAGAATATAATTTACAATACAAAATATTGTTTTAGTTTTAATATATGTCATAAATAGCCATATTGAATTGAATATATCCCCTTTGACACTTCGTATCACTAAGCACGGCAGTGTCTGGTATGTAGGGATATGGGTCTTGAAATGTTTGTGTTTTGAGTTGTCTGTTACTCATGTTATGTCCGATTGTTGGTGTTTGAAGAAGAAAAAGAACGAAGTTTCACCAGATCACCCGATGTGGTTGATTCGGCCACTGATATGAAGGCTGATGTAATCAGGAAATAATTTAGACCTATTGTTTCTGTTGGTTGTGTGTCTTTGGCAAATGACACTGGCAATCCCATACCCATACGTATTCATTGTTGTTAGAAGATATGTTGTCTTTAGATTCGAGTTCTGCTACTGGTGAGTCTGCTATTGCTCAGGGTATTGAGGGTGGCTTTGTTAACGTTTCTCTTCATTACATTTATTTAGCATCAGACCTAGTTTCGGGACCAGTTGTGGTTGGAATAAGACCTACTCTGCCAATTAAGTGCGTATCATTGTTGTTGGGAAACGATTTGGTTGGGATAAAAGTTGTTGCCGAATCCAAAATGGTTAGCGGGCCAATTACTGTTTTATCTAAGGATGATGTCATTGAAGATAATCCA
>NW_013666307.1:225885-227151 GCF_000517525.1 Limulus polyphemus
GGTTAGCGAGCCCTACTGACAATTCCTCGGTGCTTGACAATGATGGACGTGAGGGATCTAATTCACCTGGTGAAGTTCCGTTTGCTCCACGTAAACTGATTGCTGAGCAAGAAAAGGATCCACAGATCTCTTCACTCTTTAAATATGCACTCCAAAAAGATGAACTCGAGAAAATTCCAAATGGTTATTTTTTTCAAAAATGGTGTGCTTAGGAGGAAATGGAGACCACCAGATGTGTCAACTTCAGAAAACTGGAGTATTGTTTACCAAATCGCTGTTCTCAAAGCATACGGTTCTGAAATATTGAAAGTTGCCCATGAACTCCCTTTGGGGGGTAATTTAGGTGTCAACAAGATATGTGACAAAATTATGATGCATTTCTTTGGGACAAAAATTAGGCAAGGTGTTTCTCAGTTTTCTAAAACTTGCCATACTTATCAGTTGGTGGGAAAACCGAACCAGAAAATTCATGTTGCTCCTTTTAAACCTATCCCAGCTTTCGAAGAACCATTCATTCGTGTGATTGTTGATTGTGTTGAATCTTTTACCACAAACTCGATCAGGAAATCATTATTTGTTGGCAATCATGTGCGCATCCACTCCCTTCCCTGAAGGTTTTCCTTTGAGAAACATTTCAGCACCAAAAATGTCTAAGGCTTTAATTGATTTCTTTACTTTTGTTGGTTTGCCCAAAGAAATAGAGTTAAATCAGGGATACAATTTTATGCCCGGGTTGTTTCAACAAGTCGGTGCTAAACAGAAAAATGTAGTGCGTATCATCCAGAATCACAAGGTGCTCTTGAGAGATTCCATTCTACCTTGAAAAATATGATGCACACTCATTGTCTCGATAACAACGTGGATTGGGATGATGGAGTTAATTTAGTGTTACTTGCTGTTCGTGAGTCACTTCAGGGGTCGTTAGGGTTTAGCCCGTTTGAGTAGTTGTTTGGAAATTCAGTGCTTGGTTCTTTGAAGTTGCTGAAGGAACAATGATTGGAGGATGACCCAAAAGATATGCATATATTGGATTACGTTTCCAAGCTTCAGTCCAAATTCTTACGTGTTTGCGAATTGGCTCGAGAAAATTTGAAGTCATCCCAAACTAGAATGAAAAACGTTTATGATCACAAAGCTGAACAACGTAAGTTTCATCCTTGTGACATGGTTTTAGCATTGTTACTCACTATGAGACATTCACTCATAAAAAAAGAAAAAAGAGAAAAGAAAGAAAGAAAGAATAAAGAATAAAAAAACAACAACAAA
>NW_013666307.1:227172-229912 GCF_000517525.1 Limulus polyphemus
CTCTTTGAAGTTGCTGAAGGAACAATGGTTGGAAGATGACCCAAAAGATATGAATACGTTTCCAAACTTCAGTCCAAGTTCTTACGTGTTTGCAAATTGGCTCGAGAAAATTTGAAGTCATCCCAAACTAGAATGAAAAACGTTTATGATCACAAAGCTGAACAACGTAAGTTCCATCCTTGTTACTCACTATGAGACATTCACTCATAAAAAAGAAAAAAAGAGAAAAAAGAAAGAAAGAAAGATAAAGATAAAAAAACAACAACAGAAGACTGTTAAATTGGAGTTTATCATTACAAGAGTATGAGTTGGAGATAATCCGTGTCAAAGAGGTTGATAACATTTTGTGCTGATGTACTTTCACGTACTGTGTAATTTTATTGATTGTGTGTGTTGTATACTGTCATGATTATTGAAATTGCATAATTCTTTGAATAATGTATTATATTTAATGTATTGTTGTCAATGTATATATATAATATCTTAGTTAAAAATTGTCTAACGTCAATTTTTAATTCTTTAAGGAGGGAGATGTGACGGCTTTACTATACTGTATCTATTTTAATGTTTGTTTAAGTTAAATTTATATTTAGAAATGTACATAACTTATACTGTTAAATAAGTATTGCAAAACTCTCGCCTACTCTTTAAAGTTGTAGAAGATTCTCAAGTGTAAGCATCAACAATATATGTGTGTACGTAAACGCTAGTGTATCGTTTCTATTGTTGCTAACCTAAAGTTTCGAGAACCTCTCTACACGCCTATAAATATAACCAACGCGACGCGCCAAAAAACAGTCTCTATTATTGGTTTGCTATAGTTGGTATGCTATAAACTTCGGAAGATATAACTGTGATTGTTATAACGATTATTAATCAGGAAACTACAGATATTTGACCAGGAATATTTATAGATTTCGAACATTACAAACCATTTAACTTCAGTGGATTCACATCACGCATTAGTATTTTTACGATAACATCACCCAACTTTATTGGTGGGAAAAAATCGGCGTGTGATCAGTGAAGACCACAGAGTTAGCTAGCTACCTATTAAGTGAATTGTACCTACATCAACTTGAAATGTGAACCCTCGATAAGACATCAAGGAAGTTCCAGACCAAAAAAGAAGACTCGATATTGTTTGAAAGTTTGTATATAAATCATTGTTTCTAATAAATATTCGTAATAACCGTTATTGTAAATTGTATTATTGTTTGCATATTAATATAGATTTGTATTAAAAAAGTTAACTGTGTATATCAATCTTGTTGGCAAATATCATGAATTAGATATATATCGACATTTATTTAACTACTAAATATAAGTTATAATTTAACTCAGTTTTGAGCTATTTGAATTTGTAATAAGTAACAGCTACGACTTTTTGCAGGTCTCTTTTTGGGTGGTCCTGTTTTCCGCAAGTGGATCCATTTACTTTTGTTTTCCAATTTCATTAACTTCATGGAATACCCCAGTCTTTAATTCTAAATCCCCGATCTAATCACCTCCTTGCTATCTGAATGTGTGAACACTTTGTGTCAGAAAGGGCTGTTACATATACTTTCCAAACGCGGTCACTTTTCGGAGGCATTACACTACCTACAATACGCCAAATCATCGCAAAATACATTCTGATACATTCCATTCCACCGTGACTTTATATTAGCGGTGGTTGTTACGTGAACTGCTGACTTTACATGTCAAAATCATTTTTCTATTACGTATTTAAACTTCTATATAGCGTATTATTAAATATTTATTGTCGAATCGAACAACAATTTTAATTCGTAAATTGTTCGGTGATTTGTGATCGGTAAATATAGTAAAAGTTTAACAATTCCGTCATTTCCGACTTTAATTTTAACTTATCATAAAAACGAAAAGATTTTCTAACCTCTACATAATGACATATTACATATGTTCAGCGTTCGCAGCGAATAATACAACTTTTATAACCGTGGATAACCTTCGTTTACAAAGTTATATCTTCTCCATATCTATGTATTAGTGTTCCATTAGAAATACTAAAAAAATAACTGATGGTTTCATTATTTTAGCTGTTACAGTTGATTCAGTTTTCTATCTACGTCAAAATATTATGTGCGAGATATTTTGGTCAATATTTTTCCTTTTGAAGAAAATGACACTCTGCAATTTATACATAAGAAAAATAACTCCTGATAAAGTATACACAGTTGGAACTTCAGGTAATGATATGTGCCCATTTGTGTTACGTTATATTTAAAATTTATTAAGTGTATTTTAAATTTTAATATTTTAAACTCAATGTCTAGTATGAGCGTTGCAATTAAAATCATACGTACCATTGGGGTTTACGTTAAGCATCAGCCACTAGTAACTTATAAATCTATTACAGCTGAGAAGAAGCTTTTAAATTTAATTATTTTCCTTTCTTTCACAGATGCTCTAAAATATTACACTCATAATCACCGCGAAAGATGAAGGATAGCAATGCAGTCTTTTCAGAAATTTATTTCTGCAAAGTAAAACTAGCATGCACGAGTTTTTAATAGTTTTTAGATCTTTCAAGAAAGTTAATTTTTATTTGTATTTTCAAAAGTTTAGTAATTCACTTGAAGTAATATTGTTTTCATCTTGATGCAAATTTCTACACCGTGATGAAAATGTTATGATCAAAACTGTACGCGAATAAACAACAGTTTTTCATTTATTAACCACCTTATGTAAGTCAAATCTCTTGTTGATCTGGAAAACA
>NW_013666307.1:230776-253125 GCF_000517525.1 Limulus polyphemus
TATGTAATGAATGGAGCAAGAGAATGGTAAACATATGTAATGAATGGAGCTAGAGAATGATAAACATAAAGCTTTACGTTTCTGAGAAGATTTTTGTTTTGCTGAAAATCGTGATCATCGACGGACCTCCTAACAATAAGTAGTAAGAAAAATATGTTCAAAAAGCCAAAACGTTTACGTTATAATGTGGCCAGTTACTGTTAAAAATAATCGTGCACTCAGTAAAATTAAGCCAAAATAACTAAGACTTACGGTGAAGATTGCAATTTTAGGTAACATTTAGTACTTTTATTGTCCCGGCACCAAATTCCTAAAAAATATCAAATAGAAAAAAACAACAACAACACTAACACGGTTCATTATGAATATATTAGGTCGTCCACAAATTAATGTCGCGTTTTAGAACAAAAAAGCATTAAGCACCCACAAGAAAAAAACGTACATCACGTATAATAGTTAAACGAACCGCCTAAATGTCACGTTATTGTAGCCTATATAAGCGTAAAGTTTAGTATAACCTAATCCCTTATAGTGATGGCACACTAAGAAACACACATTCGGCTTATAACGTTGTTTGAATACAAAAGGGGGAAACAACGCCTCTGTGGCCACAAAGAATATCAAAGAAGTTTATGGAAATGTCTTGAACGCTCGTAAGTGTCAACGATGGTTCAGCAAATTTCGTTCAGATGACTTTAGCCTTAAAAACTGTGATGGCAGGGGCTGACATGTTGAAATTGATACTCTGAAGACGCTTGTTGGGTCTAACTCAAGGCAATACACTCGAGAAATGACCCTGAAATTGCATGTCTCTCATGAAACAATACGTCAACATCTAAGGAATATGGGAAAACTCCATAAAGAAGGTGGTTTGGTGCCTCACGAACTCTCCGACGATCATCATTTCCAACGTGTGAACGTTGCTTCGCCTCTTCTGGCGCGTAATGCGCGTGAACAATTTTTGGACAGAATTGTCACCGGTGATGAAAAAATTGATTCTCTATGCGAATATTAAACGCCAAAAACAATGGCTCAGTCCTAAACAAAAACCACTAAAATGCAAAGCATTACTTTCTGCGGATGGAGTCCAGGTTTTGGGGTCGGGGTGAGACATCAAAGGAGTAATTCATTTTGAACTCCTCAATCCACAGCGAACTGTCAATGCAGAGATCTGTTGTCAGCAGCCGGAACGTTTAAATCAAGCCCTTCTTCAGAAATGCCTTTCACTCGTAAATCGAAATTGTGTTCTTCTTCTCCATGACAATGCACGTCCCACATGCGGCACGTTTGACACAACACAAGATTATAAAGATGGGTTGAGAAGTTGTCCCCCACTCACCATGTCGTCCAGATATGGCACCATCAGACTACCATCTTTTTCGTTCGCTGCAACACCGTCTTAATGAGAAAACGTATGCAAATGTGGAAGGTGTTAAAGAGAACAACGACATGTTTTTTACTTCAAAGCCAAATGATTTCTTTAATCATTGCATTGACAACCTGATTGTAAGATCGAAAATCATCATCGATAAGAATGGAGAATATTTCATTTAATAAATGTTTTGTTTTTATATATAGTTGTTCGGGTTTTGTAATTAATTTCTTGACGACCTAATATATCACCCGAACAACCATTGGAAAACATACTTATACAAAGTCGCATTGACAATGTTCTTCACGGAGGGTAACATGTATTACCTACTTCAAAGAAACAAAGTAACAAATGTAATTTGAAACAAGATCAACTTAAGAGTTCTATTGACTGCGTTATGCAAAATCTGCGCATATTCACAACCAAAAAAAGAAAAAAGATGTAGAATAACTATTATAACACTACAAGAAGATAGAAACGTATGGTACATTCATATACCCCAACCATTCTCATCCGACTGTGCCACTGGAATTGGAGTTAAACAATGGTCCTGTGTCCCCTTTAGGCACGGATGGGTTAACGTACGTGGCGACGTAGAAATAGAAGTAAAAAGGTGCTGAATCGTAAGAATATAAATGGGTGCAAGCAATGCAACCAGTTTCACGTTTGCATGGTTTCATGATATAATCTACATGTAAGTAGAGGAAATTGAGAACTAACTAAACACATGACATGACTTTAGTGCATTAGGACAACTGTAGATACAGGATGTTGACGTTTTTGTCAATTCGTAATTAAAGAAAGTTTTAACACATTTGGAAATATAATAAAATGATGCTCGATCCGTGAATGCATTGTAATCAATTATTTTAATGTGCATAAAGTTTTGTCATTTTTAATGATGTGACTGATAAACCCAAATTTGTATGTATAAATAATGATAATTCAAATTAAAATGAGTTTTTCGCAGCCTTATTTAAGCTAAACGTTTAGTCGAATATGGATGTAATACTTTACAGATATAATATTTTACATACTTATGTTATTATCTTATATCACATAACGTTTATTTTCTTGCCAAAAACTGTATAAAGTAAATACAGGATAATAATAACCACAACCTTATATACTAAACATGAAAAAGAAATTAACTTCAAGCATAAATTATATGTAGATCAATCCACCTACACCAAATATGAAAGACTATTTTAGTCAGAAGATAATGTAGATATATATATATTCTTATATATATAGGGTCGAGTTTGTTATATTAAAACGATTTTGTATATGCAAATCAGCAATTCACCTGACAACCACAGCAAGGAAAATGTCGTGTGGAGTGGATGTATCAGATCTACATTGTGACATAGTTTGACTTATTGTAGGCAGTGATGCCACGGAAAAATGATTGCTTTTGAGAATGGTATCTAACGGCCTATACCGACGAAAACATATTCATACACTCAGATTATAAAGATGTGTTCAAATCAGGGATTTAATATTTCCAAGACTGTAATATCTTTTGTACTTAATGTCATTGGAATGCGGATAAAATTGAGGCACCAGGGTATACAGAAAGACACATTCAATATAATCAACATATATATATATACACATACAATATGTTTGCACGACATATCCGTTCAACCATCGCATACTTCAAGTAGATACAGAATGAAACGTAATCAACCTTTGTATATATATACGTATACACACACAATGTTATGACCAGGATATTTAGTAATATAAATATAACTGAAACACTTAAAATAAATAGTTGGCATAATGTATAAAAGTCTTAAGTTTTCACTAGAATACCTCATAGGTACTTTAATCGTTCCAGTTACAAAGGTCAGCCTTTATACACATTTATTCCAACAAGAGGCTGGCCACACCATATGTCAAAACTATACACAAGACCTTGCACAAATAAATCTTTATTGTATTGTTGCAGATGCCTTGTTACTAAACAAAGTATCCTGGAATGCTGGAAGAGATGGTTGTGTGCAACATGCTTGAATAAGATGGCACTTTTTAATAGTTAACAGTCAACATTACCGTATATATCGTTGTAAGTTCCGTACTTTATTATAGTATATAGTATTATCTCACCATCTTAATTACTCTAAGTCCTAAGCTATTTCCTAAAGATGATATATTATACAGAATAGATTGGAAGCCCTCTATTGGCCAGCCAGCCCAAGATTGCAATGGAATGACAAAATAAATATATAAGTAGTGTAGAATATTGAGAATCGTATGCCCTCTCTACTATAAATCCACATTAACAATAGTCAAAATAGTAAGTATCCCATGGCTATATTTAAAAATCTTTACATAACTGGTCTATACAACATCTTAAAACATACGACATAGTTAAAGCTATAGATTTTTCTCATTGAACTTTCCATAAAGTATAACCTTAATTAGATCAAAAAAAAATACCTCAAGTTTATTCAACTCACTTAGATTACTAAGGATTAAAAGAATATGAAATATAATTTAGTATTAATATTATTATTGTAGCAAAGGATGTAACTTTTCAGGTTGTGAATATTTTCTGATAATAGTTTATCCATTTTTGTTGTGACGTCTATCTCTTCACATACACACACACACACACATATATATATATATAGGAGATTAGGTTTGTCTGTCTGTATACATAAATTCTTCATTAACACGTTTCGTAATGTTTTAATATAAATAACGTATCTTCACTTCTACGCTTCTGGTATCCCTGCCATTCTTCATTAACACGTTTCGTAATGTTTTAATATAAATAACGTATCTTCACTTCTACGCTTCTGGTATCCCTGCCTTAGTATTATCGAGTAGCTTTGGATATAAAAGATATGGTTTTTGACATATTATTTATTTTCACTCAGAAGTTCTTATTAATAATTACTAAATTAGTCTTCTCCCGTGGTTGCTTGACCCGCTCCAGATAATGAGCAAGTTAATTCAAGAAAATAATAATTAGTAATATACGGTGTTAAAATAACAAATATATAACGTAGTATTAAAAAACCCTTATCTTAGTTTTAGCGGTTTGTGATTTAAAGACATTTATGAATACTTAAAGGTTCTCTAACTTCGTAACACTTAATGTCATATAATTGGCGTATAAACTTCTTGTATCCCAGCCAGCCTGTAGAGCTCTGGTATTAGACGAAAGTCCTCGTCGTCACACAATATAGCAGAAACAGTGCGGTTGGCATATTATTGTGTGATATTTTTTCCTTTCACTCTGAAGTTCTTAATAATAATTCTTTCTTTTCTAAAATAAACTATATTCTGAAAAGACGGTTCTTAAAACAATTACTACAAGTGCAAGAAAAAACAAACAAAAAATATAAAGAGTCCCTTACCCTCTGCAAATATAATCCCACCCATTCCATAAGGGATTTCAGTTTCTCTTCGTGAATTAGGGTTAGCGTTGATGAAACGCAAGTGTTTGTGTCAGAAAAGGCGATATATTTGCTATACTGTTCCCTCGTAAACACTACATGACACAGAGGTCAAATTTCAAGCTAAAAAAATGTACGTTTTCTTAAAAAATAAAAAATAGAGCACAGAAAAGAAATATTTTGTTTCTGCTTCGTTTCACAAAACTGCTACATCGACACTTTATTACAGTTATGCAGGATTGACGTTTAAAATGACCTAGAGTTTAAGTTTTTGACTGGGATATTTAGTAGACTCTGACTGCTTCTTTTATTTTTCTATTTCATTTTAGGTTTTTTAATATAGAACATTTTCCGAAAAAGCTTTGAAAAAGGATTTCTTAGTTTCACATATTTGATTCAAGTTTCTATAATCTCAAATACAGATAAATACTTACTATAAGGATGTAGCAGTCAAATATCTCGTTATAGAACATTCAGTTATTAATTAATAATTAGACTTAGGTTATCGTATAGGACACTAACCATGACAACGATTAACTACAAGTTTATTGACACGTACATTTAAGAACGTTAGCATATATATATATATATATATATATATAATTTATTTATTTAAAGAGGTAGTCTAAACATTGTGTTTTAGAAGAATATATAACACGTAGAAATAGTTTCTGTCTTTTTATTACTATTTTGACACCAGTGCACAGATACAGAAATCTGAAGACAAAAATTTACCGCCTATTTTCCTATTCATTACGATAATTAAAAGGTTATGTTATAATTTTGAGATTTGTTTACAAGTATGAAAATATTACGTTTGCCTACAAAACTGGTTGTGTTTCCTTGCTTTCTATTGATACTGATTAATTTTATCCTCGATAGTTTCATGTATATAGGAACAACCGTTAGTTTGCTTGTTCCCTATTAGTAAACTAGGTAACTGGGAGCGTGGTTGCTTCCAGTAAACTGAATAACTGGATACTTGAGTCCTTCTTGTAAAACTAAATAATTGGGTGTCTGAATAATTTTCGTAAACTAAGCAGCTTGGTAGGCTAGTAAACTGTCAGAAGTCTGATATCAGAGAAACTAGTTTCGACACATTCGTGCGTTCTCTGAACACGTTGTGCCGTTTACTGTGATTGAGTTCTTTTATTATTGGTTGTTCACCTTCTGTAGATACGAATATATTGGTGGCTGGTATTTCCTAGTAAAAATTGGGTAACTAGCCGGTTTGCTTTAAGTAATAAGCAGATATCATGTGGATGCTTTCTTCCGGTAAAGTAGCTAACTGAAAATATATCTGCTTCCAATAAAAATGGCTAAATGTCAGATAGAATCTTTGTCCGCATGCTTCCAGTAATTACCTATGCTTACTTCCAGTAAAACTGAGCTAGATGTACAGTCTGAAACAAAATGTTTGCATATCTTGTAACAAATAAGATCATTATTATTAAGATGGAATACAGTTACGTTTAGCACTGTCAAACTGAGAAATGCATGTTATATTAAACATCTATAAATATATATATATATATATATATAACTTGTATAATTAGATAGGTTCTATGGACATCATGAACGATTTATTAGAGCAGCAAACAATTTTATTTGACACTTGTAGAAAGATGTGTAATTCAGCATTTCACTATCACAACAAAACCTTATCAAAACGTATAACCGACAAAATATAACATCAAATTATCATCTTTAACCTTATATCAGTTCATATTAAACATTAAGTACTTGAATGGTCCTCCTCGGACTCTAATAATCTCCGCCAGGCGGCGTGCCATACTGTCGATGAGGTTATTGCTACTAGAAGGCACTGCAACTCAGATACAGTAGCCGGCTTAGGGTCGTGGTTAGCAGTTTTCGGCTCAGTTCTACCCAACCATTTTTAATAGGATTACAATTTGGAAAACAATTGCTGGCCATGCCAATCTTGTAACGTACTCAGGGTTGAGATAATCCTGTACAATACGCGCACTGTGGACAGTGGCATTGTCATCTGGAACACAGAGTTATTGCCAATCTTTGCCCTAGCATATGGCAGAAATGTGGTCTCTATGTGCTGCCTGTAGGAGGCGCCAGTGACGTTTCTCTGGAGGATATGAAAAGCAGTTTTTCCACCATGATGAATAGCTGCCCAAACATGTACTGCACCACCTCCTGTATGTTCCATGTGTGAAAGACAGTCTTCCTTCATTTGTTCTTCAGGCAAACGACGATCACGAATCCTATCGTCAGCTTTAAGAAGCCGGAAACGGGATTCATCTAAAAAAGATGACATGTCACCAATGCCTAACTGTATGTTGGCATGCTGTCTTGTCCAAGTAAAAAAAGTGACGGCAGTGAATTTTGGCTAATGTCGCTTTTTAGGTAACCCTTCTTGCAAATAACCTTGCTTGGTCAGGATCTTATTCAATGTTCTTCTGGATAACCTGAAATGAATGTGTTCAAGCCATTCCTGTCGCAAGGTGTTGCAAGACTTCTTTCAACCTTTACGTGTTTTAACTGATCAAACTATGTTCATCTTGGGCAGTAGTTTTTCGGTGTCTACCAGTACACTTTCCTGGAACAACGTTTTCTGTAGTCCGATAACATTTCTGGATACAATACATTGGGGTATCCTACTGTTCTGGTAATGTTAATTTGCTTCATAACATTTCTGGACAGTCGGACAATTTGACGCTCTATAACTTCTGGTACATGACGAGCCATGGCTCTACACCAAGTACAGAGAAACTGTCTGAACAAAGCGTTGATATGTTTCGGAAATGATTATCCCAAAAGCACACCCTTTTATACAAAACAGGTGTGTATGTGTGTTTTGACGAACAAATGTTGAAAATAACTAATACAGACCAGAATAACAACTCGGCATTTAGTTAATAACTACTCCATGCATGTAGACAATAACATGAATATGGAACGAGAGAAGGACGACTGTCAATGGGCAACTGCCGCCTTTTTATGGTTAGCTTTTGATTTGATAGGTCATGGGAACCAAACTAGCATTGTTCAAAGAAAATAAATAAAAAAACAATATTAAAAATGAGTTCTAAAATTTACATATACGTTATTATATATATCATATATTTATGGATCTGAGTGATCCAGTCAAAATATCTCAATTATTCAGATCTTTTGACTGGCAGTTGTCCTATACCAGCAATTGTCCTAGACTTATATAGAACAGCATGCAAAAATCTTGGCCAAGACTTTATGAATATTTTCAGCAAACATGAAAAATTGAGAGCCTGCTTGCTTCCTATAAACCTGAGTTATTTAGTGTGTGATTTCTACCTATAAAACAGAATAATTGTATATTAAATTTATAATATTACAAGTATAGTTTGAATTAATATATCGTGCTTGTTCAGTTCGGCCAATCATGTAGATGTCACCGGAAATACATAAAAGTTTGTCCACTAATTTATTGTGTTTTTTTTTCCTATTAAAATGATAAGTCGAGTTTAATTCCTTAATTGTTAGTCAAATCTATTTAGTTCTGTAGTCCGCGTTTTAATTCAAACCGAGTTCGAACCTGGTTAGTCTGATGGGCAATTATGTAAATACATAATCTTAAAAGAAATAAATACATATATATATATGAGTGTACATGTAATACAGATCATTCATACGGAAGCATGACACTATTTCTTTGCTTGTTTTCAATGCAGTGTTTCAATAGACATAGGAAGGTTGTAGTTATAACCAAGTTCTAAATACAATGAGGTTCCAAGTGTAATATTTATTGTTTATCTATTATTGGCTGGTAATTCCTGTTTCACCCTGTTCTTAAGTTTTAAAAAACAAACAAAAAAAAACACACGATATTTTGTAAGAAAGCTAACTTCAAGGGGTAATGATAACATCGTTTACACTAGACTTATGATTTTTTTTTCTTTAATTACCACTAGTTATTAATAATACTTACAAAAGTGGATACTGCGTTTGAAACTGTGTCATGTAATAAAAAAGAAGCAGAAGAAAAAACAACAATAAATTCAAACTTTTTTACAGACATTCCCAGAACTTGTGACTCGGTCATTACATAGATATTGCTATAAAAAAAACACTGTATAGTACTGTAAATTTCTGATAACCTATAGATAAGATATTTGAAATACCATTTCGATTAACAATCCGAGCCATCCATCCCAACATAGAGAATGTGTTAACACCTGCCTGGTAGTACCGGAAACTTTAAAAGTTTCACATTGGATTTTTTTTTCTTCACTTTTATAATATTTTTCATTTTATTGTTTAGTAAGTTTTTATCTGTTAGTTTTGTATTCTAATACTATAATATTTAGATAAATCATTGAAAGATTTTTTTCTACTACACATTCATTTGTTATCAATATTATATTTAGTAGAAACGTTTCTTGAATTTTATATATAAGTCAAATATTAAAATGTTTTATGCTGATATTTTATCAATATATTAAATGCTAATCTTCAATGTATAACAAATATTTCGATAAAGAAGGGTAGACATAATATCATAAAATAGTCAACTTTTGATAAATATATGGCTGTAGTTACTTAGCAACTTACTGTTGTGAGTTCTATAGTTTTAAATAGAAATTTATAGATCAAGCTATGCGAAGGCATCAGTCATCGGTCAAATTAACTATTTTCAGCATTCTTTCCAGTTTCTGGGTCTAAAATCACATATTTCCTCCCCTAGCAACGAGTCGACTCACCCACTCTGCCTGAGCTTATACAGAACCCTCTTACTCAGAAGCGCATCTGTCTCCTATAGAGATTGTCATATTATTCAAGCAGCTCTGCTGCATGTTGATAAACTTCAATGAAATGTCATGTAAAATATGACAAATCTTATATTCTGAATGCCAATTCTTTATCTTATTTCGTGAAAGTACACTTTACAATTTTGATAATGAATATTTGATTTTTTTCTCAAAGTCTAAGATCTTTCTCATAAACTTGTCACCAAAACTCTTGACCAAAACCCAAGAGTATCATTGGTCATCCTTGTTCGTCATCATCGAAGAGATTAGGATTGAAGTAAGAGTTGATTTACCCGCTGGGAACCACATGTCGCCATCAAACAATCTCTTACTTTCAAACACGTGGGTCGACAGGAGCTCCTGAGCCTCGGGCAGAACGCATTTGGGACGTCTCGTGATCTCTGTCTGATCATGCTGGAGCCAGATGTGACCGCAGGAAATGTAGGAGTATAGGGAACCCAACTGAGTGCTCTCTTTTAACTTAAGTGCTAGTCGTGACTTCTTGAGAGCTGTGAACGCACAATACGAATAACTGTCAGCATAATGAAAGAGAAGCAGATATTGTGTCTGTGTAGCAGCTAGTTCATAATGGAAAACATTTCAAGGAAATGCTTTTTATTTTCTTAGGTAAGACTTTACACCCTTGCTTAAAACGTTAACATTTACTTTACTTACGATGCTATAATTTCCTCAATAACTTTCTGTTTGGTTTTTCTGTTCCAATACCACCCTCAAAAATACAAGTGTTTTCAACATCTCTCATTTGGTGATTTAATTTCATTAGCCATTCTTATTTCGTGCTAAACATAGCCTTGAAACTTGTCACACTTTTTCTTTGTCATTCTTACGAAGTTTTTTATATTACCCATAAAAAGAAAAGAAAATTCATTATTCTATCACAAAAATGATCTATCTGCATATTTATCTATTCTTTAGAAACATTGCTGAGGATTTAATATATATTTTACTTCATTCGCATGTAATGTTTTTGTTCGGCATGGATTCCCATTTATTGATAGATATGAATTATAAATAAATGTTTATTTTTAAGGTTTCATCGCAATACATAAATAAAAAAGTTAACATTCATTAAATGGTTTTTCTAAGGCCTAAAAGTGGTACCAAAATAACAAGATAGATATGATAAATATCCCAATGAATAACTAAATTCATTATTTTAAATAAAAATACTGTGATTCAGAATTTAAAAAAGTAGAACAACAAGAAAATAGAGAAAAGAAAAACTCGTTAGTTGGAGAAAGGTTTGTGAAATATGTGATGAACATTATTTGTAAATACGTCTGAAATATGCAATGAACATTATTTGTAAATACGTCCGAAATATGTGATGAACATTATTTGTAAATACGTCTGAAATATGTGATGAACATTATTTGTAAATACGTCTGAAATATGTTAGATAAAGGAATAGATGTTTGAATTATTTAAAGATGTGCATAGATACTTTATTATGTGTGTATTTACTTAAATATCACATTATCTTATTTTGAATTAGGTAAATTTCGACCGAACACAGCAATATCATATAATATAATGCAATATACTATCATTAGGAAATGCTTTAATCGTGTTATGATCTGGAGAAGTTGTAGTTGAGAGTTCTTATCCCTGTAAACATAAACCTGTTTGATTTCCTGCCACTAACATTTTTCTACTTAAATATAAAAATTTTGATATGTATAAAATTAGAAACTAATCCTTTGCCTTAATGACTCTATAAATAGTATTAAGTCGAAAACAACGTAAATAAATGAAGAAGAAACTAAATTAAATGTTTTCATTTGCCACAAATATGTAGACGTTACATTAAAACGACTTTGGAGTTTCATTTCATCTTTAAACTTCGTGTCGCCATGTCCGGTCATCCGGTCGTAAGCTAACTGACGACAGTGCATATTGACAATAGCCTCGTAGCAATATTTCTATTGCAAAAGGCTCCATGGTCAGTCTGTCCTGCGACTTGACCGTTACGTCTTCGTTTTGTAGGAAATAGTATGAATACTCGTTTTATTCTTCCGCTACTTAAGGAATGCGACGGTTGAACGTGAAACATGACTGTAAACCTTATTTTGATAAACCTATACCCTGAAGATCTCGTTGCTAAAATGGAGATCCTTCTTCATTATGTTGCGTACTGCTGTTCTGGGTTAAACGTGAAACATGACTGCAAACCTTATTTTGATAAACCTATACCCTGATAATCTCGTTGCCAAAATGGAGATCCTTCTTCATTATGTTGCGTACTGCTGTTCTGGACAAGAGGACGCCTTTTGCCTCCACTTTTTTATGTTTGTAGATTTTCACCTATTAATAGACGCTGCACTTTATTTACCACGACTTGTTGAAGGTCTTTTTCTGGATGTTTCTGATTTCCCAATTTGATTACTTTCCATTAAGTACATTATTATTAAGTTCCATTAAGTACAATGAGTATCCATGTCTGGTCCCCGATCTGACCACATCTTTATGGTCAATGCGTATAAATATTTTCTGTCGGAAAAGACTACTAAATACTTTCCCAAAAGCATACAATTTTCGGCGACTTTGTATCGACTGTAATTGTCACGTGACTTGCTAATCTATATATTCAAAATGTTTTAATAGAACGTACTCAACCCTTTATTTATTCTATAACGATAAGTAGAGGTTAGTTAAGAATTCGATTGTTACATAAGATAATATATTACCAATGCACGTAACAATATTCAAGGTGTTAAACCTTCATATGTCTTAACCTTCTTATTTCTAGTTACTGCATAATGTCAAAGATTATTAATGCTTTCGAAATATTTGTAAAATTTAATTCAGTGACATTTTATAATCTGTTACATCTTACTCTTAGTGATCTCTTATGAGCATCATTTTTCTTCTTCTTTTTAATGATGTATTTTTCTGTTCGTTGTGCAATTTTTAATTTTCAAAATACACAAATCAAACTTTTTTTTACACGTCAGAAAATATTAATAACCACATCGATAACTATTTTCTATAATTGCTCAACATTATCAAGTTCTGTTGGTCGACATGAAACGGATTACCTGGAACATTTATATTCTAACCAGATTTGACTCTAATCGTGAAAATTTAACAGAAAATAAAAATATTCTGATACCTATAAATATATTTTATCCTGCTTATTGTATCCTAAAAGTAGATAACTCTTCTACAGTTTATATAAAACAGATAATACTCAGCTTTTAATGATATTTCAGCAACCAATATGATACACTTGAAAGTTTTCTTCTCGAATCAAAGGTGCAAGTAAAAAAATTAGCCGAGAAGAGAAAAACGTCCAGATGTTCAGTTAACTGGTTGCGAGCAAAGTGGTCTGAAAACTTTGTATTCATTACATCATAAACTGATGCTCCACTTCATAATTAAACATCTATTTTATGAAAGTTTGCCGAGTAAGTGAAGAACGCTAAACACTATTTACAGTTTCCTTAACTGAACAATTTAAAGAAAAAAACGTATTTAAACTGACGATGGATTTGTAATAAAACGTCATCCTGACATGAGAAATACATTATTCTAAGTAAATTTGTCTATTTCTAATACTCTTTTATCCTAAGGCCGTTGACACCTACACCTTTAAAGGGCTATATCTTATTGAGGACTGTCTATTTAGCAGCAGGTTATAACTTATGCGTAAGCTCCATGCACTTATACGGTTTTAAGACTCGTTATATCTTTAAATACGCATACATGCGCCCTCCATGAGTAAAAATCTCCATCTTTTATCAGTGGTTAAATTTGATGCTGAAAAAGTTTTCGTATTAATACTTAGAGCTCATATTTTCTTTAATTTTGTCATTATTGTTCCACGAATAAAAGAGAAAGAAAAAGGAACACGTCTTCTGTTGTAAAACAATTGTAATGCAATATTCTGTACGCAACTTCAAAAGTATTATATTCGTGTCTAGCAGAGTATTAAAAATAACTTAGTTGATAATTGTCAGATAATGAAATATGTAGAAAGATAACATCTGATAAGGAAAAATAGAAACTTTGTGTATTTCTGTGTATGTCTTTTTCCAAGCCATTTGGAAATGACATTTTATGATTTTTTGGTGTCTTGAATCAGATCTTTTATAAACATGCTTGTAACATTAAAACACTGGGTTAAACAACGTGAAACCTTGCAGAAATATATGTTTGAAATGATTGCACATTACAAACGGACCAACAGTGAACTGTTCATACCTCCTTTTTTGATCTTGCCTTCCATCACATCGTAGAAAGGATAATCATACTTTGGGTTAGACACTATATGATCGTGCGACATTACTACATCATCGACCGTTTTGCCTACTCTGTTTTCTTAATGTAAAATAATAAATATTTTCATTTTCGAAATTATCAGAATACTACCATCTCACTGACCTTTAATTTCTTACTTATTAACAAACGATCATCGTCTGTGGCATATAAGAAACGTGTAGCTATTTGTCATCGTCTGTGGCATGTAAGAAACGTGTAGCTATTTGTCATCGTCTGTGGCATGTAAGAAAAAACTACAGGTCTCATTCCGGTCAGATCATAAAAAAGTTTAGTTACTTTTCTGTCTCAGATCTTAGTATCATATAATACTTTAAATAATGCTTATTATAACCATTTACTGGCCATTCTTTTAACCTCGCACGATATCGACTCGTTACTTGTTCTTCATGTTTTTATTCCAACAAACTGATATGTATATGCAACAAATGATTTTGAGTCGTTTTGTATATTTGTAAACAATTTCGACATGACGAAACCAAATAGCTACACCGCTCTACAAAAAGAACCAAGCCAAATAGTTAAAGTCAAGGGAAGCATACGAAATAACAGAAACAATCTGCCGCATCACTGACTTTTAAGTATGTTCTTGTAATTCGACTGCTTCTAGCTGTTCAAAATAGTCTTTTGAAGAAGTAGCATTCTGAATTTTAACTGCTTCAAATGAGTTTTTTTTTTCTTTTGTACAGGCTATGTTTAGATAGTTAAACGGTTTTCCTTCTCAAAACGTGCTACAGCTTCTACATGAAAATAGTACAACAAGAAATTGCATAGATTCCAATATTTCATGTTAATGTAACGTATTTGTCTCGGTGTCAATGTCTCCCCTATTTCACAGTATTTTCTCGGTTGGTTTAAAAGTTCATAAGAAAAACTGAGTTAATCAGTGATAGGATAACATTAGAATAATTTATTTTCAAAACGTTTCATGAACTATAGAATTCCACCGTAGACAATAAACTACATAAAGACACATCCCCAATATTTAAAAAGGGAATAAGCATCGAAGAAGGATTTAGTACTACATAAAGACACATCTCCAGTATTTCAGAAGGGGATAAGCATCTAAGGATTGAGTACTAACTTATTTTATTTATGTTTTATTCACAGATTTCATTGGATTTTATTGACCTATATATTGTCGACAATATATTAATTGTTTCGTTTTCAATATCAAATACAGGAGATAATGTAATAATTACGTGTGTCCTAATTAAAAGTAGTATTATAAAGAAGAAACTTATAATATGCACAGATCTACTAAACATTAATATAAAAAAAAACTGTTTTGATGTTCATTCGGTAGTTAGCATTGTATACACACCCATGATGTGCTCGTGTATTATAAAGATGTTTAGATCGAATAGACGCTATTGAAGTATTGATGTTTCACTACAGTGTTAACAACATATGTAGATTAACGACGTACGTAATAGACGTCGACTGTGTATTGGTGTTTCTTAATGATGGTAATAACATATAGTTTGACGACATAAGTATTGGTGTTTTATGATTGTGTCAACAGCATATATAAACTAACATACGAAATGGTGCTTTATGATGATGTTAAGAACATATACAGGCTATTTATGTATTGGTGTTTCATAATTTTGTTAACAGGATATATAGATTAATGACATATTTATTGGTGTTTCATGATAGTGATCTGATGGTTAGCGTGCTTGACTCGCAATCTACGGGTCGCGAGTTTGAACCCCCGTCACACCGAACATGCTCGCTCTTTCAGCTGTGAGGGCGTTATAATGTGACTGCCAATCCAACTATTTCGTAGGTAAAAGAGTAGCACAAGAGTTGGCGGTGAGTGGTATTAATTAGCTGTCTTTCCTCTAGTCTATCACTGCTAATTTATGAACAGATGTAAGCCATATATAAATATCCAAAACCGGTGTGTTGTGAAAGATTTTCGTTAACATGGGACTATGAAGGTTCTAATGAAACATCTCATAAGTATATTATACCCACTGATGAACATGTTATATACTTGGACTCAACACTTTGGTCAACAGATGTAAGCCATATATAAATATCCAAAACCGGTGTGTTGTGAAAGATTTTAGTTAACATGGGACAATGAAGGTTCTAATGAAACATCTCATAAGTATATTATACCCACTGATGAACATGTTATATACTTGAACTCAACACTCTGGTCAACAGATGTAAGCCATATATAAATATCCAAAACCGATGTGCTGTGAAAGATTTTAGTTAACATGGGACTATGAAGGTTCTAATGAAACATCTCATAAGTATATTATACCCACTGATGAACATGTTATATACTTGAACTCAACACTCTAGTCAACAGATGTAAGCCATATATAAATATTCAAAACCGATGTGCTGTGAAAGATTTTAGTTAACATGGGACAATGATGGTTCTAATGAAACATGGAAGAACGAAACAAACTATGCCTTAGTATTTGTTTGTTTGTTATTGTTGAAATTCGCGCAAAGCTACTCAAGGATTGTTTGCACTAGTCGTCCCCTAATTGAGAAGCGATAAACTAGAGGGAAAGCAGCTAGTAAACGCTGGCTGCTCTAACTGAATAGTGGGATTTGACTATCACTTGTATAACGCATCCACGGCCCCTTGGATTAGCAGTCCAGGCACTACTATAAGCCTATATTTTTTATGTTTATTTCAATGCTTTTTAGAAGTGAGTCTCTAAACTTTTTTTAATGTTTTAAAGTATATGAAAGTAGGTCATAAGTTTTACATAAGTTTTCTTATGCTATAAAATTCCATTTAGTTTCTATTTAGTAGCATGGTGATCATAACAAGTATTTCTGAAATGTATATGATATAATTCATACAAAAAAAAATGTTTAGTGAGTTTCATTTTATCATTTAAGATGTCTGATTAAAGATGGGGGAAATTCAATCGTCTATTCTTGGTTAATGTTTTTGTTAGTTTCTATTTCAACGTGACGTATATAAAACACTAGTCTCAATATCGCTGATTGAACTTACACGTGTTATGTCAACAATATTTAATTCCATGTTTAAAATAACTTAGGTGTTGCATTTAAGTACACGACAACCAGAAATCGATACCTAATCTGCTACTGTAAAATTCTTCTCTATTTCAGTTCTATATAAATAAGCGAAATATTAAGTTATCCAGAATCGTAATCTTATCTTACCGCTGCAAATACTGCTCCATAATTAATAACTTGGTATCTAATTAATGCTTTGAAAAGGAATGCAAGGTTGTTTAATTTAACCCTATTACCATGTGTGAAAATCAAAATAGAATACCACCTGGCTATAACCAGAAGAAATTAATTTAATAAACATGTTTTACTAACACTTATTCGATGTGAGAAAAGTTTATTAAACAGAGTTTCCTTCTAGATTAAGTTTCGTTTGATTTGTGGACTTTAATTTGTGTATAAAAATGGTAGTTTTATTTCTTTTTGTTTTTGTTCTCTATCTATTTTATCTAGTTTAAATTATTTGATTTTATTAAACTTATATGTTTTAACTAGATCAGTTTGTTATTATAGTGTATTTATCTAAGCATTTCTGTCGAGAAATGTATTTATTAGATTCCATTTTGTATAGTACGTATTACAAACAGAATTAATATGCCTTAACAAATCTCTAATCAAAATCCTCTGTTTAGTAACCTATCTTTATGAATTATGTATAATTTAATATAAATAATATATAATGCATGATTTGCATAGAATAATTACACAATATCCCTGCAAAATCATTTGTTAAAAAATAATAACTGTGTATGTACGTTTTACTTACAATCTGCTAAACTACAACAAATGTCCTTGCCTTCAAGAAGGCCTGATGAATGAACATATATTCTTAAATATATTATTACGTTAAAGGAGAAATTAGGGACTTTACGAAACACGTCACGCAGTCAGTTGTATAATCAGCCAATTTAACTTAAATCGTGGAATGGTTTCATTGTTAGCTCTTCTAACTAAAAATGTTTTATATATATTTATACGTTATAGCAGTTTTATAGGTCGTTAAAACTGATGTCAGATTTATTAAAGTGCCGTACCTAACGTTTCTAGCTTTGTTTGTTTCTTAAACACTATCTAATGTCTTCTTCGTCACGTTTAAAACTTGGGCACTACATAGATAATTGTAAAGGAAAAGTAGTTTCATTGAATTTTATAAGCCTAATAAGTAAGCACAGAATATGCAAATTTTAGATATTTAATAAAGTTTTTCCTGAAATTATCTTAAAGTAGACGTCTTGAAAATATGGCCTAACAATAACCCCTACGTAGACATGTGTTGAAGGATATCCTTCCAGATATTGTTTCATACAGTTTTGAAAAGCGTTTTCGTTTACCATGATAAATGCAATCATAAATAATTATGATAATTAATCAAGAATAAAACTTCAGAAATTATTATCTTATTGTTTTAAACTCCTGGTACTCAGTACATTGTTTTATTTTTTATCTGACTTATAAGTGTAGTTTTCATATAAGTTGGTGCTAATCCAACATCAGTAAAAAAAACAATGCCAATGTTTGTTTTACATCTTAAAACAGAAAAGTAATATTGGAAACTTAACACTGAATTAAGTGTACAGCTGACCTATTTGTTTATTTATCAATTGCCTCTGATTATATGCTGATTCATTTCCATTAAAAGTTGATTAAGACAGCTCGAATGATGTCATTTTGCCATACCGCCATTAATAGAAACTTTAAACACAAGTAATTTTCAAATGTGTTTAAATTATCATTATTTATTATTATTATGAATTTCAAAAAATAAGATTAATTAAAATATTTAGAACAAATGTTATTTACGTAAAAACATTTCTTGGTGATTAAAGAAACATAACTGCGTAACGTTAAATGTATTTCTGTAATTACACCAATCTCTTCGTATAATTACTTCGCGAAATTGGTATTAACAACTTTCGCAATTAAAGGTTTTATAATAACCACTTGGTTGTTGTATATAAATTAGTCAATAAATATACTTGTTTGTTTTATAGCGAAACCACTTTGGGCTATCTGTTGTATCTGGCGCAAGGAATCGAGCCCCGCATTTTAGCGTAGTAAGTTCGTAAACTTACCGTTGTCCACCGGGGGGACATACGTGTTTTGATTAGACCTCAACAAATACGACGATTAAGAGATAAATTAAATCGTATTTTGAATCCGAAAAAAAAAGAAACTGACATTCTACACACTTATATATATTCATGAAATTAATAAATCATGTAGGATGAAAAGTAAACAAATTGAAACAATAATCCCAATGACCTTAACTCTTCCAACATTCTACACACTTATATATATTCATGAAATTAATAAATCATGTAGGATGAAAAGTAAACAAATTGAAACAATAATCCCAATGACCTTAGCTCTTCCGAATGCTATAATGTTATCGGATTTCTTTTGTTGTCATATAGTTTCATGCACAAGAAATAAAAAAAATACCATTTCTGATAAATCGACCAAGTTAAAACATTACGAAATATTCAGTTCGTCGTAATTTAAGTTATCTGACTGATGCATGTAATTTAAATCTGTGTCTGATAAACGTGGAACTTGTGTCGTGTTTTACTACTTATCACTTAAACCTGTTCACTCGCCCAGGAGACTATTGAGTAACGTGAAAGTAAAAATAAACGGGTTTTATTTCGAGTATAAACATATTCTATCAATAATAAAACATTCTGAGGTATTTTTCTAAACAAAATATGTGAACATCCTTCACATTAGTGTTTCAAAGATTAATTTAATTATTTATTTACAAAGACATGTATTTCATGTAAATTATTATGTGCATATTAGGTTTCGGTTATTAACAATAAGATAATGCTAATTTTAAACGTGTTGAACAGAATTAACGGTTGTATTCTGGAAGCTAAACACAAAGGACAGAATATAAAAAATGAAGAACTGAAAATTGAGATAGAGACGCGTAAAATATGTTACCAATTTCGAACTTAAGAAAATACTTCTAGTTTGTTGTAAATAACAAGATGGTCTAGGTATTTCTCTAAACTTACAGTAATTTTTCTGTTCTGTTGTAAGAAGCATAAAGCAGTTTGCTAGTATGGAATGCCAAACTTGAATCACGTTTTGAATTACAAAGTAAAAGGTTAAAATCTTAGGTCCTGCATCTTAACAATAACTGAAAAGAAACGCAATTATAACGATTTTCATAGTTTTACTTTTCTTACTAATAAAACCTTTTATGCAGCAAAAGAAATATTTTAGTATAACTTTGTAGGCAGACAACATTCATCTTAGTATAACTTTGTAGGCAGACAACATTCATCTTCCTAAATTAGAAAAAAACTGATATCTAAATATCAAGAATAGGCAAAGCTGTTAATGTAATATTGGCGGAAGAAAATTAAAAGCGAAAATATATTACATATACAAAAAATATCAAGAAAAAGACTTGAAAATATAAAGAAAAAATTATGTATTTTTGTACTTGAAAATTAAATTATATTCCAAAAGGGAAGGATACATATATATCGCCGTAGTTTCCAACAGCTCTGATAAATGGTGTTTACAGAACGACTCTCTTGCCGAAACGATTATGAAAGTGTTCGTGCTACAGGAAAACCTCGCTGAAATAGGTTTTATTTGTATTCCCTTAGACAAACCATTATACTATGATTTCAACAAAAACAAAAGAACGTCGACTGAAATTATTTCATGAAGAAAAAATAAGAAGGTAAAATATTTATAAATGCTGTAGTCTACGGGAATAGTACAGTTAATGACGAACGAACAATATTTATAAATGCTGTAGTCTACGGGAATAGTACAGTTAATGACGAACGAACAATATTTATAAATGCTGTAGTCTACGAGAATAGTACAGTTAATGACGAACGAACAATATTTATAAATGCTGTAGTCTACGAGAATAGTACAGTTATTGACGAACGAACAACACTTGTTTTTGTTTTTTAATGGGCCTCGAACCCCACAAGTCTAATCTGTCAAGTTTGTTGATCTTGACGAGGTGCACCATTAAAACTAGGAAGAAAAGTAAAAATCTTTCATCACCAGCTGTCTTTACTATATCATTTCCTTAGTTTCTAATTAAGCCATAATCAGTTTTGATTTACAGGCCAAGTCAAACTCTAAACAGAAGCTGGTTTCTGATACAAATAGAAGTGGTGATGTTGACCACTTGTAACTGTAAACCGCATGTCACATTCCCTCTCCAAGTTATGACATAGCTGGGAAACTGTACGCTTAGCCTATGTGTAGAGTTTTTGTGTTCCAGTAATCACCCTTCTTCTTAAGTTAGCAGTATAAACTACTTTGTCCAGAGCTGTATTAATCTGCACCATCTGTACCAGCTAAAAAGGTGATTTAACATATGACTTTTTTTCCATGTCAGATTCAACAATCTCATTATTTTTTTTACACCAATAGCATGTAAGTAAAAAATAGGTAAGCGATGCTTTATTCATTTAAGTATTTTTGGTAGATAACATCTAAAATCCAAGTTATTATTTTTTTCCACATAGAACGATGATTTATTTTGTGTTACGGAATATTCTCTTACGGAACAGTAGTTTTTACAGTAGCTTTTCAGATATGCTGGTGTCAAATCTCTACGTCAGAATAACATAACTTCAAATAAAAGTAGTTTTTTCAATACATACATGTATATTTGGAAACCGATTTCCTTCCTTTGGAGGCCTATTTTGTACCTCGTTACTCTTCGAATAAATATGTATAACAGTGTAAACAAAAAACGTTTAAGTTCATTATGGTGAGGTTTATGACTGATTCATTAAACACTTGAAACTTTCTGTTGAATTGGTATTCCATACGCATGCGTCACGTAATTGTTTTTACCCACTTCACTTTACACGCCCATGATATAAAGAAGTGTATAGAAATCCCTAGCTCGTTTAACACATTGCTACAGGTAACGACATATTCTCCAAATATCATTCACGATACTAGTGATTTCATTATCTCACTTGTCTTTATTTATTTTTTATTTTTATTTGTAGGTAATGCACGGTTTCTTTCTATAAAGGCTTTAGGTGATTTCATGTTATTTTTAGAGACCAACAACGATATATCCTAATTGCAACCCGGGATACGTTTTTAATTAATCTACATTAACGTAATTACAAATATTTTAAGTGTCTATTTATGTGTATATCATTACAAACCAGAGTATTAAATTTTTATTTTTTCTCAGGTGATTGTTTCTATTACTGAAACGTCATGGTAGCAAACACTAAAAACCTGAAAATGGCTGTCACGGCTGGTGTACAAATCCTCATCATTGTTTCAATGTTCCCAGTATTTGCTGAAAGAAAAGAAGGTAAGATCATCTCAAAAAATATTATTGTTATTGTTTTTGAAAAAATATATCACTTATATAATTCAATAATTTGAAACACAGGATTAATATCAAGCAAATATGCGAAATTAATAATGCTTATCAAATAAAAAGTATTTTTAACAAGAAGTTTGTTTGTTTGTAGTTAAAAA
>NW_013666307.1:253135-256266 GCF_000517525.1 Limulus polyphemus
AAAGCTGCACAATGGGATATATGTGCTCTACCCACCACGAGTATCGAAACCCGGTTTCTAGCATTGTAAGTCCGCAGACATATCGCTGTGCCACTAGGGGGCATTAACGAGAAGTAACAGTAACAATACTGTCATCCTCAGTACACAACATGATCACTGAAAATATTGGATGATTATAACACAATCTAGCATTTAGTTCAATTTGAGATCAGTTCTGATAATAATAATGGTTTCAGATGTCTCTGTAATTAAGTTGTAAAAGTTACGGAGTGATAAAATGTTTAGCTCATTAAACATCATGAAATAACCGTTGTTAAGCGTGATGTTTTGCACTTAAAATGTTCTTGTTCGTTAACAAGAAAGTAGATTTTAATTATAGTGTTAGTCTTGAAATATATCGTTAGTTAAAACAAAGGTGCGCGATATTTAGCGGCAATATGAGGCTTAACACTTTTACTACGTTATTAAGCTTAATATATACTTTTCAAATAATACAAAGAAACGTGACGTTTTCTTACCATTTTAACTCTTTAAATATATATATATATATATTAGTTTACAAAAGTTAATGCTTTATCATATTTGTTGAACTTATTGCGTATCTAAGTGACAAGTACAAATGTCATATTTATCTACAACGTCCGACTTAAAAGGCCCGGCATGGCCAGGTGGTTAAGGCACTCGACTCGCAATCTGCGGGTCGCGGGTTCGAATCCTCGTTCTACCAAAACATGCTCGCCCTTTCAGCCGTGGGGGCGTTATAATGTGACGGTAAATCCCACTATTCGTTGGTAAAAGAGTAGCCCAAGAGTTGGCGGTGGGTGGTGATGACTAGCTGCCTTCCCTCTAGTCTTACACTGCTAAATTAGGGACGGCTAGCGCAGATAGCCCTCGTGTAGCTTTGCGCGAAATTCAAAACAAAAACCGACTTAAAAAGTTTTTATTGTTTGTTAAATGTCATTTCAACAATACTGTTACTAAATTTTATCTATTGATTAATACAAACAAATATTTCAATAGTTACTATACTCGAAATACTACTGTTCTTTAGTAAACGTGTTTCTTACTTAAAAGTCAAGAGCTGTGTCTTCGTAGGTACTATTGCAGCTCTGTAACCCAGTAGCTAATTTATATGTTAAGTCAAGCTGTTTCACACTGTTTAGAAAATTATTTTTCTCTTTTGATCGAGATCCGCCTTATTCATTTTTCTGAATATTTTTGGTAACATTTACGTTGATGTTGCAATTTCGAAAATGCCTTCAAAAAAACTGTAATATTAAAACTTGTACTTAATGTTCACTCGTCAAACTATATTTCAATTGCATCAAGGCTGTGACGTTTAAATAGCGTTCATGAATGTATTACATAATTTTTCTTACACAAATATCACAGTGCAAGAAATATTTTACATAGTTTAGCGCAAATTAACTAAAATGTTAATGTTTTATTTAATTTCTGTAGTACATATAGGAGTACAAGAGATGTTTTAATTCTGGAAATAAATGACCTTATAACACCAAATTAAGTTATTTTTTTCTTCCATTTAATTTCACACTTTAAAGCTTTTTCATGAAAGTAACACTAACACACAAACCAACAGTACAAAGTTTCAATCGGTTTATATAAGAAAAGTTTCATATTAAATTTCATACTTCATTTAAAGGATATTAATAAACTTAGTTAGTGTTGAATAAATCTAGCTTCTAGTTCACTTACGATATTGTTTTACTATCAATAAACTTAGTTAGTGTTGAATAAATCTAGCGCTAGATTTATTCAACACTAACTTAGTTTATTGATAGTAAAACAATATCGTAAGTGAACTAGAAGCTAGATTTATTCAACACTAACTAAGTTTATTGATAGTAAAACAATATCGTAAGTGAACTAGAAGCTAGATTTATTTAACACTAACTAAGTTTATTGATAGTAAAACAATATCGTAAGTGAACTAGAAGCTAGATTTATTTAACACTAACTAAGTTTATTGATAGTAAAACAATATCGTAAGTGAACTAGAAGCTAGATTTATTCAACACTAACTAAGTTTATTGATAGTAAAACAATATCGTAAGTGAAGTAGAAGCCTAGTTCACTTACGATATTGTTTTATTATCTAAATAATACACAACAAAAGTTCTTTTCGATAGGATTCATCCTTAGTATTTAGAAAGGAACAGTTTCGAAGCACTCTCGCTTAGGCACATTTGAAAGTTTCTTCATATATTCTCTGCTAACATCAAACATATTATGTTAATGTATGGTTTTATATTTTGATAGCGCATGCGTCCAAATTACGTTAGGGTCACACGGCAGTATCGTCAAAAGTCAATAACTTTGTGCATGAACTGCATAATATGCATTTTCTTTATAATTTGATTGTCTATTTGTTTAACTAATGTGATTATATTAATACAAGTACTTGTACAAATAACGTGGACTTCTTTAAGAACTCACTGTAACACATGCTCAAATAATAGCAACATTATTTCTAATTACCAAAACATACAGCAATATTTTTCTTTGTTTCGTATTTTGGAATATTACCTTTCGTATTAGCTACAGAATTACATAAATCTGTCAAACTGGAATGACATGAAAACGTTGTGAACAAGTTTCTTCTCAAACCAACAGGTTTTATGTCTCGGAAGTTTGTTAAAGTGGCTTTCCAATCACAGAAATAAACTAAAATATATTATCATGTTAATCAAAGTAAAGAAAACGTTGTGAACAACGTTCTTCTCAAACCAACAGGTTTTATGTCTCGGAAGTTTGTTAAAGTGGCTTTTCAATCACAGAAATAAACTGAAATATATTATAATGTTAATTAAAGTAAAGAAAACGTTGTGAACAAGGTTCTTCTCAAACCAACAGGTTTTATGTTTCGGAAGTTTGTTAAAGTGGCTTTTCAATCACGGATATAAACTAAAATATATTATAATGTTAATTAAAGTAAAGAAAACGCTGTGAACAAGGTTCTTCTCAAACCAACAGGTTTTATGTTTCGGAAGTTTGTTAAAGTGGCTTTTCAATCACAGATATAAAGTAAAGAAAACGTTGTGAACAAGGTTCTTCTCAAACCAACAGGTTTTATGTTTCGGAAGTTTGTTAAAGTGGCTTTTCAATCACGG
>NW_013666307.1:257128-268883 GCF_000517525.1 Limulus polyphemus
TCACAGATATAAACTAAAATATATTATCTATTTTAATTCAAAGTAAAGAAAACGTGACGATATGAGCAAAACTTTCCAAAATCTGCAATTTGTCATACAAAATTTTATACGATTATTTTAACATCAAAAGTCCTAGAATTTGCTATCAAACTTATTTTCGTCCTTTCATATTTCCTATATTGAAACAGAAAAATTCAAAATTAGTGGCGTGAGATTTGATATACATCTTATGTACTGTAAACTATATATTTTATCAAGATACAGTACAGAGAATGCAGTTTAGATTTAATATGTTTCTGGAAAATTATGTCTTTTGATTAAACATTTTAAACTTCCTGAGTCATATCCGCTGGCACACTAGTTTAAATGAACCACATCTGCTTCTGATAAGGACCAGTATAATAATAACTACGTTACGTTCTCTTTCCAGTGATGTTTATTTACATTCTTTGTCCAGTGTTATCAACTTCTACAGAACGGCTTACTGTTTATTCTGGTTTCTACGAGCTATTACACACTAAAGACATAACGCGTGGCTTCAGAAGTCATCGTCATTAGAATAGCTGTATAACATTTTTAGAAGCCCAAGAGATTCATTAAAAGTAAACTAATGTGAGCCATCAGTAGCATCCCTAAAGTAACATATCATTGTTCTGTATGCAAGTGCTTTATGTGTGTAGAATTCTGGGATGACCAGTGTTACGCTTACAACATGGCTTTTCTGTTGTAATTTCAACTCGAGTGACTTTATCATTCGAGAAGCAATAAAATAAATACATTACGTGTTCCTTATTATTGACAAAGCGTTTGAACATTACAAAATCCTTGTTTATTTTCATTGCATCATATATTTTAGTTAAACATATTCTTATAGTTCCTCGATCATTATCTTATTCCAATAACCTACCGAGTAATATGCGTAATTTGATAGTATCATTATCCAGCTTTCTTTACCAGTTATGCAGCTAACGCTAGCTTGAATTATGGAATACAAAACATTAAACGTAACCTACGCTTCATTAACATAAACATTATTATAACACATTGTCTATAAGTTAGAAATAACTAAGTGAGCTATTATTTCAGCTTTTGACTTAACTGTTTCAGGAAGCTGAGAAACAGCTTTCACTGTTTTACTTAACAACATTTATCTACAATTACAATACAATGAAAATTACAATTAATTTTAACTCATCCGGATTAATAATATCGATAATTCTCTTATAAATTCCTTAAATTTTATATTATTTTAATATTTTATCACTAAACGTAAATTATGAAATATTTTGGTGTTACGAAATTATTTAAAGTTTATACTTTAATCCCTGTATTCTATTAGAATAAGCATTTTTTTTATTTGTTTCTGACTGATTTTTATAAATAATAATATTTTACTTATTAATAAATGCCTCAGAGAAAATATTTCTAGTAAAATATAAGTTATAAATTGTTTACTTTATATCACTATATGATATTACATTTTTATAATATTATTCTGTACTGAACCAATTGTTTTACTGTAGTTAGATAGGTTCCTCCCCAGATCAAAATTCCAAACTGAATTACTGTTTCCATCAATAGAAATAAAGAATCCTTAAGACCTGTTTAACATTTTTTTGGAAATAATTGATTTTAATGAACATCAATCCTAGTGTTTTTATGAAATACTTATTATTCTAGTTACAGCTAAAAGTTTCTATCAATTTGTAAGCCTTGTTTGTTTGTAGTTAAGCACAAAGCCACACATGGGGCTATCTATGGTCTGCCCACTGCGGGTATCGAAACCCGGTGTCTAGCGTTCTAAATCCGCAGACATGCCACTGTGCCACTAGGGGCGTTTGTAATCTTAAATATTTTAAAACATCCACTCTCTCATTCAAATTCGATGACGAGGAACCCACTTTGAGACTAATAATGCTTGGAGACGGCTTGAATGGGTAATGAAGAAAAGCTTAAATATAAGTTTAACATAACAGCAAATGTACAACGTTTCGACGAAATGTTCAACGTTTTGATGTTGACAAACCCATTCAAACCGTCTCCAACCATTATCCATTCTCTCAATTTACAAACATTTACAATTATTTTTATTTATACATCCATTATTATGAATAAATAAAATTAAATCGTTTTCATTCATAATAACTTTAATTTCTAGTTCAAACAATATACATTTTAATTTAGTTATATTAATATATAATATATTTTCTTTTTTTACAAGTAATTTTAGTTCTTCAATAATGGCAGAGGTGAATATTAATGCTGTATCATCAGCAAACATAGTAACTTTACAATTTGAAGTTAAATCATACAGTCTTCGCCAAAATGTTTGCATATTTTGTAACAAATAAGATCATTATTATTAAGTTGGAACACAAATACTCTCAGCACTGTCAAACTGAGAAATGCCGAAAACAGGGCTCATTTAAAAAGATAAAATGTCGTCAGTGTCCTAACTGTAAGTTGACATGTTGTCTTGCCCAAGTAACACGGTGATGGCAGCGAATTCTGGCTAATTCTTGCAAAATAACCATGTTTGGTCAGGATCTTATTCAATGTTCTTCTGAATACCCTGGAATGAGTGTGTTCATGCCATTCCTGTCGTAAAGTGTTGCAAGACTTTTTTCGACCTTGACGTGTTAACCTGATCAAAATATGGTCATTCGGCGTCTACCAGTAACTTTCCTGGAAAAACGTTTCCTGTAATCTGATGGCGTTTCAGGATTCTGGATGGAGTAAATTTGGAGTACCACACTGTTTGACACCCTATAACTTCTGGAATGTGCCGAAGTATGACTCTACACCAGGTAGAGAGAAACTGTCTGAACAAAGCGTTAATCTGTTTGGAGAAAAATTATACCAAAAGCACACTCTTTTAACAAATTAGGTTTGTTTTGACAAACAAATGCTCCATACAACTTATACAGACCAGAATAACAACTCGTACATGTTTGTCCGACCCTACGCTACCTTTTTCTGTTACTATTCGGGCATTTACTTTATAGCTACTCCATGCATGTAGACAATAACATCAATATAGAACAGTATCAAGATATTTTTGAACAAGACTGTACATGTCGTCTCTCTCTCTCCATATAGATATACGTTATAAGAATATTGAACAAAGCCTTATGGAACACTATATATTCTTGCATTCACAATACTAAATATATTGTTTTTTAGTTTTACAGTCAGTATTTTTTTATATGAATATGTTTAAAATGTTTTTATCCAAGGCCTCTTACCTTAGAAGTTTCATTTTATCTAATGCTTTGTATTTGGTGTGATACTGCATTAAATGCTGTCTTTAAATCTAAAACATACATTCAGTGTCTTTTATCGTTATCTAAGGACTTATAAGTATATTATATGATATTTAAGAGTGTCTCTTCAGTACTTAATCCTTCTATAAATACATACTAATTTTTAGAGATCAATATGGAGTTTACTTAAAGGTCTATCGAGCCTGCTTTTCAATATTTTACCAACAGTTCAGAAAATATTCATAATAATGAAATAGATGTATAATTTATATTATTGTTCTTATCATCGTTTTGTATGTTGGAATTACAACACTTTTTAGCTCCTCTGTAAAAGTTTATTTACTAATAGATAAATTATAATTATATACCAATCGTTCTGTAATATGATTTATACATTAAAAAAGTGTTTTCTTACTGAAATTCCATAATGCTCTGGACTTTTCGTATTTTTTTAGACTAAAAGCTATAGTTATGATATTTTTACCAGCTAATTTTACTTAAATTTTAACTTAAAACTTGATAGTAATTTTTTTCACAAAATCTTTCTCTATGTGTTGAAAGTAGTTTTTTATCAATATATGTTTTCAATGCTTCAGTGTAACCATCTGTTACCGGTATTTTCATAATTGCTACATATAAAATTTTGTTCCCTAAGTTGTCTTAAATATATATGATGTAAGTTTAAAATTGATTGTTAACCTCCTTAGCTTCACATATAAATGAAGCCTCAAAACCAAACACAGTCATTAAAGCTTCATTTATGTGATTCAAAACTAAACACAGTCATTAAAGCTTCATTTATATGCGATTCAAAACCAAACACAGTCATTAAAGCTTCATTTATGTGATTCAAAAGTAAACACAGTCATTAAAGTCACTTACTTATTAACATAGTTTGGTTCTTCTAATAAATAAATGTTTATATCCCCAACATACATATTATATTTAATTTTATTATCTCTAAATTTATTTAAGAACTCATATATTGTAAACCTGTAAGATCTATAAATAGCTATTATAGAGTTTGTTTGTTTAGCACAAAGCTACACGATTTTCAATCTGCGCTCTGTCCAAAGCGAGAAATCAAGCACAAAACTTCTCGTTAACCAACAGGGGGCCAAATAATAATTTATTATTAAAAGATAAATGTATTTGTATATAATACACTTGTTGTCAGAAACAAAGAAAATGAGAAAAATAATCCATATATTTTATTTTACATTACATTTTTAAAATTATACCAATCAAAATATAATTTAGGAAAAGACAATGGGTCTCAATTATTCTACTCCATTAACCAACGTGTGTTTGTTTGTAAATTAAGCACAAAGCTACACAATGGGCTACCTATGTTCTGTCCACCACGGGTATCGAAACCCAGTTTCTAGCGTTGTAAGTCCGCAGACATACCGCTGTGCCACTGGGGAGAGGGCTTAGCCATTTTCTCATCAACATAAGAACTATATTAAAAGGACCCAGTAAAGTAAAGTGTCAGGTGATTGATTAACCGTTTCCTAGACTGTAGTTGGTTTGACAATAACAGATTATTAATAAATAAGACGTATCGTTAACAGCAGAATTTCACAATGCTTCACTATAGCCTCGTTTCACTGCCATTGATCATTAGAGAAGGAAATTCTGATCTGTTGAAACACATAATGCATTATCCAAACTTCTTCATGAATTTAATCCCTGCAACGTATTTTATACGTAATTATTACAGCGTTTCAACAAGATCAACTTGTCAAGTAGTATGATTATTTATATATATTATATGTAACTTACGAACAAGTATCGTAAAATTGAACCTGGTTGCTTCTTAAAATCAGATATATTGAATTAGGGAGAGAAACAAAGTTGTGTATTTAGACGATATAAAACTAACCCTTGTGTACATATATATATATTATATGTAACTTACGAACAAGTATCGAAAAAGACCAATGATAAATAACACAATAAAATAGCCCAAAGTATGATCTCATAACATTGTTCTTAATTGATTGTTTTCAGTTTTCTGAAACTCCATGTATTGCTATGGAAATATTAAAGTTTTTTTATTATTCACATTTCTAGTCACAGTGCTTACTTTTCAGATTTATTTCATTTATTCATTGTTATTTCAAGCAATTTTGAGAAACTTGATTTAGTATTTTTGATGAATAGGTTCTTGCTAACGATTCAGAGTTGTAGTACAGTTTATAATTTCAGTGAGGCTTCTAAGTATAATTATACACAAGGGTTAGTTTTATATCGTCTAAATAGACAACTTTGTTTCTCTCCCTAATTCAATATATCTGATTTTAAGAAGCAACCAGGTTCAATTTTACGATAATGTAAATGTAAAGAACAAATATATTTCCACCTGTACGCTTACGATTATTTCCAGTTTCCTACCAAGCAGACTACGAGTTATCTTATGGAAGGTAAATAAAGCATTTCTCCGAGAAACGATTAGAAATCCGCTAAAAGACCCTCGAGTGTGGTCGACATGCCATTTTTACTGTCCATTTACAGGTTGCGTCATTTTTACTGTTCGTCTACAGGTTGCGTTGGACCCTTGGTTCAGCCAATATTGACGTGTGTCGCACTATATCTGGCTAGAATCGGTCAAAGTCTACACTTTTGATCTTTATCATGTGCCCTTGTATCAATCAGATCCATGAGTGTTTTGATGTGATATAACTTTATCATGTGTCCATGTGTCACCCATACCCATCACTGTTTTGATGTGATATACCTTTATCCTGTGCACGTGTGTCAACCAGACCCATCACTGTTTTGATGTGATATACAACTCTTGTAGCAAGAAAGTTTAATTGAATTCGTCGCTAATTGAGTCCTTGAATATTTCTCGACCCATTGCTGAAAATATGAGTTCATCAATCAATGTCAGGAAGCTTAATTTCCTATACACACTGTACTTAATAGCATTCATATTTTGAAAATGTGCTTTAACTTATAGCTTACATTTAAAATTTTCTCAGAGATTACATAACAATTTTCTAAGATACAATAACAGGAAACACTTTATAAACAGCATCGTATATTCCGAGCAAGTGAAGAAAAAAACAATATACAAGTGTATTGCACAAGTGTGGCTTATAAAACAAGTTTGCATAGTTTCAGAGCTCGGTTTATCCTCACTTTCTACTTTAAACAATATGCGTGTTAAATACACGATAGTTAAGAGAGGCATAAATATAACACGAAAGTAAAATCATGCCAACTATATTTTAAGACTTGTTGACTCACAACTGTTGGATTCATCAGGAAATATGATGTATTGTAAGACTGAAAATAAAAGAACGACGTTTAAGAAATATTAATGCAAATAGAATATGCGTATCGCATATGAGTAGTAATCTTTGAAGTGTGACGTATTTGAAAGTAAAATGTTAAACAAAATTAGAATAATTCGATTCTTGAAACGATATTTTGACATGTAAAGTGTGTAGTAATATTATATAAACTAGCATAGCCAAATATATTAACCAACATTCATGCATATAAACTCTACCTTTGTTTAGCAACACTACCGTTTAAACAACAACAATAATTATCACGAGGACGTTCAATTTGTATGGTCATTAAGTTTTAGCCATAAAGATAGTTTCAAAGCATGCAGTCTTAAGTATCAAAGAATTAACTTCACAAAACGTTATTTATTTTTTAATCAGTAATGTTTCAAGATAAACCATCTTGCGATAAGCTGTTGATTTTTATTAAGTTTGTTAATATTACTGTCATATCGCTGTAAACAAAAACAATCTGTTTAAGGCAGGTTAGACTCGACCACCTCTCAAAAGAGGCCAAGGTTTCTAGATGCTTGTTTTGATATGAAAGCATAGCAATGAATCATCTGTCAATATTAATTTAGCAGCACTGACCGTCCATTCGTTATCTTGATCGATAAACCTACTTTGCAGACGTCTAGGTTGTGTTTGTCAAATACGTCATTTTCCGCTCATTGGGTTTCACGTATTACTGAGAAGAAAAAAAAACTTGTTTTTTACTTTTGTATCAGAATGTCACAAATTAATATGTGTAATCAAATAAGTTCTTCATGAAAGTTTTATTAATCTGTCATTTTCTTTAGAATAGCAATGTTATGAAAACTGTATTTAAATAATGTTATTTACAAATTATCTTCACACTGTACATTCGGAAGGATAACTGAAAACCAGTTTGTTTCACTATCAATCACTATCTGTTTATTTGTTGCACTTTCAATATTTAGCAATTCTATGTTTGTTTGTTGCACTTTCAATGCTTCAGTAATTCTATGTTTGTTTGTTGCACTTTCAATGCTTCAGTAATTCTATGTTTGTTTGTTGCACTTTCAATGCTTCAGTAATTCTATGTTTGTTTGTTGCACTTTCAATGCTTCAGTAATTCTATGTTTGTTTGTTGCACTTTCAATGCCTTAGCAATTCTATGTTTGTTTGTTGCACTTTCAAGGGTTTAGCAGTTCTATGTTTTTTTGTTTCAATTTCAATGCTTTAGTAATTCTATGTTTCTTTGTTGCACTTTCAATAGTTTAGTTGTTCTATGTTTATTTATTTCGATTTCAATGTTTAGTAATTCTATGTTTGTTTGTTGCACTTTCAATGCTTTAGCAATTCTGTGTTTGACTGTGACACCTTCAATGGCTTAGAACTTCTATGTTTGTTTGTTTCACTTTCAATGCTTTCTCAATTCTATGATTGTTTCTTTATATGAAAGCCAAACTGAGCTATTTGTTGTGTCTACCAGGGGGATCGAACCACGGATTATAGCCTTGTATATTCGCAAGCTTTCCGCTATCCCACCGTGGTACAGCAATTCTCTACAAAGTACCATGCACCACAAAACTCCTGTATGTGTGAATACTAATGTGAAATATTAGTTTATGTTGATGTGTTCCAAAGTTTTATCGCCAACATGGTAGGTAGATTTATATAAAACTAAGTTTCATTGCGATACATAAAGCTTGTAAACGCTATTTACATTTCCATAGCATCAGATGTGATTATCATGTTTATACTTATTTGACGTCTTGCTAACATAAAATTAATAATAATTACAATTCACTTACTTGATCTAGTTCACAACATAACAGTCGTTGTTCATGAAAACTGATGATATAAATAGTGCCTAAACCACTATTATGGCTGTCGTATCTCAGTAAACCTGATAAGCCCTCTACGTGCGTGTGTGCATATTAAGTAAATCAGAATTGTCTTGGTATTTGGTGCCTTGTACAACACGTGTGCGTAACGGCTAGGGCGTAAGGCGTATGCATTGCTGTCCCTGATCTATAACTGTTAATCAGACAGAGGTAAACCAATTAGGAGTATTTGTCGCATGTACAGATACTCTTCATTGAATAGCGGAATATTTTCATAACTTGAGCACAATTGAGAGTTTAAATCTTTTTTCCCTTGACCCGCAGCCCAGCACGCTAACCATTACGCTATGCGTAGCCGGACAATTATCTGGTTATCTTCTCTTTTCAAGTACCTATACCATCTTTCAAACTAGCTGTCTCAAGAAAATATATTTCTCAACTTAAAAATCTTTATAAAATTGAATAGTGAAGTAATGTACTAGCCTTAATGCTAATTCCGTTGAGAATCCATTTATTTAATCATAAGTGTTTTCCATTGAGATTTTTTTTCTGTGTTATGTACTTAATTTTATCTTGAATGAGCATATTTTTTAAACGTCGTTTGAGGCTAAGATACCAGAAATATTCCTCGATTCTCCACACTCACACCGAGAATTACAAGTGTGGGTTTTGTTTTTAATTAAGCACAAAGCTACACAATGGGCTATCTGTGCTCTGCCCATCACGGGTATCGAAACCCGGTTTCTAGCGTTGTAAGTCCGCAGACATACCGCTGTGCCACTGGGGGGCACAAGTGTGGGAGTTTGCTTAATATAAAACACTTTGTGGTTGAGTAAGAGTAACTATTGTGTTATATCTGCTTTTCTAATAAATTACAATGAAGTTTCACATGCGACGAACATACAGACATTGAAAGAGAATCCGTTGTTCAATTGTCATCAAAATTTCCAAGATATAATACAATAAACTTATACGAGAATAATATGTTAGATTGTATACTTCAACATCATGTACGTTAATATTAAACAATTGTGTACGGTTCGAATTACCCAGAAAGAAACATTATAATTTCTGTGGTTGCAAGTGCATTTTTGGTTTTTATTTTATTCCTCAAGTCAAAGCAGATATAGCATTTTAAATCTGAGAATCGCTTCGTCTGTTTCAAAGCAGATATGGCATTTTTAATCTGAGAATCGCTTCGTCTGTTTCAAAGCAGATATAGTCATTTTAAATCTGAGAATCGCTTCGTCTGTTTCAACTTCAACACTGCATCTTTGAGCTTTACTGTGCCGTTAGTTTTACAAAATACTTAAACTAATGATTTCTTACACGTGATTCCAATCCCCCGTCTTTGAGGTTAACGATACCATTGTGACCATTATTTGCGTTTCACTGTCAATCTAGTAATAAACTGACTAATCTCCAGTTTAGCTGATATGTCAAATCGATTGGGATATCCTCGAATAAGTTCTTCCCTCATCCGACCTGAATTACGGTTTAACTTACTCGCTATACTTAAACCATGACATTCACAACCACATCTAAAACATTTCAAGCATGCTTCATTGCTACATCGTTTATCTTTACATTTAGGCCCGTCATGGCCAGGTGGTTAGAGCGCTCGACTCGCAATCTGCGGGTTGCGGGTTCGAATTCCCGTCCCACCAAACATGCTCACCCTTTCAGCCGTGAGGGCGTTATAATGTGACGGTCAATCGCACTATCCGTTAGTAAAAGAGTAACCCAAGAGTTGACGATGGGTGGTGATGACTGGCTGCCTTCCCTCTAGTCTTATACTGCTAAATTAGGGATGGCTAGCGCGAAATTCAAAAATCCCAACCAAACTTTACATTTACAATTTAAATCTCCATGTTAACTCTCATGGTCTCGAGTCAAGTCCAGTGACCTAGATCTCTAAAATAGTGCTAAACGTCCACTTTTCGTCTAATCAAAACAAATCAAACATTTCTGGAATGACTCTTTCTTTTGAACTCACATCAAGATGCCGGGCTGGCTCGCGTGGCAGGTGTTTCTTTAAGATGCCTTACAATGTTCTATATTTCTTAGTTTTCGATATGCTCGTTGTTATTTATAGATCTTTATTCATTTGTGAAAAGTTATTGACAGGCACGTTCAATAAAGTGATTAGTTTCTGCTAAAAGTAATTTTTATTTGTGAAAAGTTATTGATAGGCACGTTCAATAAAGTGATTAGTTTCTGCTAAAAGTATTTTCCTTTATTTGTGAAAAGGTATTGACATGCATGCTCAATAAAGTGATTAGTTTCTGCTAAAAGTATTTGTATTTATTTGTGAAAAGGTATTGACATGCATGTTCAATAAAGTGATTAGTTTCTGCTAAAAGTATTCTTTAAGTTTTCCAAAAAAGTAAAATTTCTCTAATTATCGATATCTCTTTTTACTTGAGTGTGGAATACCAGAAATTATGCGATGGGATAAGCTTTATGGCTAATAGGCTTAAGTCAATGTCTTAGAAATGAGTCATTTATAACATGCCCTCATAAACACATCTTAAGAAAATAAGTATTATCAAGATAATAGCATATGAGTTTTAGATATAAATGTATTTTTTTGTTTCTCCGTTTGAACTAGACTTCACTCAACAGACATTTCTCAGGGAACCAAAAGACAAGATGGTTATTTTAGGAGAAGATATCCTTCTTCCTTGTCGTGTCCAGAACAAGGTAGGGATGCTACAGTGGACAAGAGATGGATTCGGTCTCGGATCTGATCGTGAACTAATCGGGTTTCCCCGGTATACAATGGTTGGCAACGATGAAGAAGGTAAGGAATATCATAATCAGGTAAAAGAAAAACACACATGAATCAGTGAGGAATTTTAAATTTATATTAACACATAAACTCTTTAAATATTTTCTTTTCTATCCGTATACGTAAACATATTGAAATAAAATTATATGATTAAACGGTTAAAATTCAAGGAACTTGTGTAAATATTCAAAATATATAAAAATACTCAAATTGAATGTGAATGTGGTTGTGCACACATAGGTCAAACTAGAAGAAATTTAAATTTAGAATAAATGAACATAAGAGAAATGTTAAAAATATAAGTGAAAACTCTTCATTTTGACTCAACTGAATAACATGACGGCTAGAAATATTAGAGAAACTATAGAAATACAATAAAAATAATTTCGTCTTAAATAAGGATGAAGGGTTAGAAAATCAGAAAATATATAGATGGCGTGATATTTTTTAAATATGTAAACTACTGGTCACATGACCATAGCTTGAAAAAATAATTTCAGTAGATTTATTTGAAAAAAAAAAAGATATTTCTGTGCAGGTGACTATTCTTTACAAGTTATCAATGCCCAGCTAGTCGACGACGCGGAATTT
>NW_013666307.1:269744-277071 GCF_000517525.1 Limulus polyphemus
CGTATGAGCATTTTAATATATTTATATATTGAAATAAATCCAAAAATGGTTTTGTTTTTTTACAAAAAAAAAATAATTTCAGTAGATTTATTTGAAAAAAAAGATATTTCTGTGCAGGTGACTATTCTTTACAAGTTATCAATGCCCAGCTAGTCGACGACGCGGAATTTCAGTGTCAAGTGGGAGCTGCAGAGGGAGTTACTGGAATTCGATCTACAACTGCTGTACTTACCGTTCTCGGTTAGCAATATAATTATCATTACCATTTAAAATAGAGTCACTAAGGATATCAAAAATACACGTTTTCCTTTTTTTAAATACTAATTTTTGTTTTTTGTTACGTTTTATTACGTTCATATACATTACATTCAAAATCATCACTGGATAATTATAACTCTAAAAGTTCCTCTCTTTCTTTGATCACCCAAAATCTGTACTATATTATTCAAATAATAAAAATAAAAAAGATAAGAAAATTCAAAATTAATTGTTTTTCCATTTAATTTCTACCAGAAAATATATTTCCTTACAAAAAGGCCGATAGATAGATAACTTGGCACCCATGAAAACTCAAGGCCTTTCTTTCACTTGCAGGGGGAAAGCGTAGTAAACTTTCTCCTGTATCATTTAATTTACTTTTTCGTTTTGGAAATCAATATTTTTCTTTGTCAACAAAATTTTAGAATTAGGTTTCATCAAGATATTTTAAATTCCTCCCCTAACGTATAAAATGGAAATAAAAAGAAATAGTCAATAAAATCAATATCCATCCGCAGCAAACAAGGAAGAATAAGCCTAGAGTAGAGACATGCTTAGATATGTAAAAAATATACCTAATACGTAGAAAAATGTACTTAGGCGCAACAAATTCACACTTCTTCACATATTATTAACGTCTTCTATTTTACTAATCACATTATATATTTTAATGCTATAGTTTTCTTACATATATATATTTATATAAGGTGAGCCTTGAATATTTCTAAATATATGTGTTTGTTAAGTCTGCATGTGTTTTTATTATTGCTTTTCTATTGGATAACATGTTCATATATAGTCTATTTTCTTGTTCGTATTTGGATTATTTTAAGTTTTTCAATTCTTGTGAACTTCATTTTGGTTCGAATATCACTAAAAACAGTGTTCAAAATATATAAAATTTATTGTGTTAAAAATATATAAAATTTATTCAAAGAGATTGTGTGTAAAAGTTCTAATATTCGTTATATAACCATAGATCGTAAAACGAGAATACTCAATTGATTATTCAATGTATTATAAAAATTATAAGATTTAGTTTTATATTTTATTGAATGATGAAAGTAATAACCTATAGTTAGCTCTATAGGATAAGCTTCATTAGTTACTTTGTAGTTCTGGTGTATACAGTTAGCTTTCATTTGATAGTACGTTGCTAACAAAGAAAATAATTTGTTTTATATTTTATTGAATGATGAAAGTAATAACCTATAGTTAGCTCTATAGGATAAGCTTCATTAGTTACGTTGTAGTTCTGGTGTATACAGTTAGCTTTCATTTGATAGTACGTTGCTAACAAATAAAATACTCTGTTTTATATTTTATTGAATGATGAAAGTAATAACCTATAGTTAGCTCTATAGGATAAGCTTCATTAGTTACGTTGTAGTTCTGATGTATACAGTTCGCTTACTTTTGATAGTACGTTGCTAACAAATAAAATACTGTTTTATATTTAATTGAATGGTGAAAGTAATAACCTATAGTTAGCTCTATAGGATAAGCTTCATTAGTTACGTTGTAGTTCTGATGTATACAGTTAGCTCTATTGGATAAGCTTCATAAGTTACGTTGTAGTTCTGATGTATACAGTTAGCTCTATTGGATAAGCTTCATAAGTTACGTTGTAGTTCTGATGTATACAGTTAGCTTACTTTTGATAATACATTGTTAATAAATAAATTACTCTGTTTTATATTTTATTGAATGGCTCAAAAAATTGCCGGACTTCTACTAAAGTATTATATTTTCTTTGTATAAAATTCTTATCCCCAAACGTAAAGCAAAATATAAGCATAGAGAACTTGATGAAGTAATATTATCTAGGTAATGATGCCTGTTTTTTTTGTAGAAATTACTATTGTAGATCCTATATTGTTTACTTGTTAGTTGGTGTCGCATATTTGAGCTAAAGAATTTTTTCTAACAAGTTTTTAATGTTAAAAATTAATTCTTGGGCTCAACGATGTTCACGTGCAAATAATACAACCTGCCATCTTTTTTTTCAGTTGTTTAATCTCTTAATGATATTTGTCTTACCTTTATGGTAATCTATACAACGAATGTATTTAACCTACACAACGAATGTATTTAACCTACACAACGAATGTCTTCTTTCGGAAATTGCTGAAGCTTCTGTTTGTATAATTCTACACGTAAGGGTATTTCAGTATAATTCAGAGATATTTCTTGTGCTGACACTACACTTTATAAGGAACTGAATAACTATAAACTACAAGTGCTTAAAACGTCTTACTTACACTTTCAAGTAACATTACTTAGTCTATCTGTTTCACAGCATACCTAAACATTCCGAACGTTCTTGGTCTTGTTTCATTTCTTACCACAATATATGACATACAATTCTCTTTCAACACAGTCACTGTACCTTTCACAAAAAAAGAAAAATATTCTACGCTCTAATATATACTTTTTTATTTCACGTTTTTGTTTCCAGTCTTATTAGAAACTTAGTTATTAGAAATTTTTTAGCTTTGTTCAAGATGGTGCTATTACAGCAAATAGTAAGTCCATAAAAATACAATACATTTGTTGTATGAAAATCTTAAACGGCATGCAAGTGAGGAACGAGATATATTATCTTATCTATTACACTCTTATAAGAGACTTAATTACGTTCTTACACCTACTTTACTTTGTGTTCGGTGGTTTCGTGTTACAGTTCCGCCGGAACCCCCTATCATTGTTCAAGGGGATTATCTATGGACTACTACAGGGATGACAGTGGAGTTGACATGTGAAGCCCGTGGAGGTCGACCACCAGCAGAGGTGAGAGTTATAGCGTTTCTACTGATTCATCGCGTTATCTTACAATGTAGAAAACAAGATATATTTTCTATGTGTTTGCTATAACTGTACGTGACTTTATGCTGGAATGTTGTTATTTTATTGAAGGAGACAATTATTATTCATTTAATAATACTTTTTTGTTTCTACAAACCAAATTAATTAGTTCTAGTGAAAACGTATTTTTAAAACACCGACACACACTAACGTGTGAATCTTTAAAGTAACACTGATTCGTGGTCGTCCAACTTTATTGGTTAAAATAGCTATATTTTTGATCAATCCATAAGCCAAAAAAACCTTCCTCATTACTCTAAAGATAAATAGATATATTCCTTATTTATTTGTTTTCTAATCACGTTTGATCATTTTCGCTATGTTGCCGCTTGTTTGTAAACTGAAATCTTATGCAACATATTTACTTTGATATCAGCTTCCACCATTTCTATATAGTAAAAATATAAGTGCACAACTTGGTTGATTCAATACTCTAATTTTATTTTATCTTTAATTTTAAGCATTTTAATTGTCATTTCATACAAATATTCAGCATGTCATTTTTTAGGATTTCTAAAATATCTTGTTATTTGTTAAAAATATAAATACCTATTTCTCTAGTGTTTTTAAAATATGGTTGTTTTTCAGACGCGGGACAGCAGTAAGTTTAAGAACTTGCAACACTAAATTTAGGGTCTATTAGCAGATAGTCCAATGTGGTTTTGCTCTAAAATATACAAAAAAGCTGTCCATAATATATCATTTTTTACTTGTCTTCCAGCTAGTTTTCACTTTTTCATTCTATTTTATCTTAAAACATATAAGATGCACGAAAGCAAACAGCCATTGTTAATAACAAATATGGCTAACTTAATTTTCAATTCATAACATTAATATAGATATTATGGTGGAAAACAACTAGTTATTGAATTCAGTAAAAACTTTCTCCATATTTATAACGCTGCGTTTGCCTGAGCTTTGTAAACTGAAAAAAAAGTATAATAATACATCTCACTAAAACTGTTAAACATTTTATCGATATCTTTAATTGCCATAATGTGAATTTCCATCAAAATGAACATATTAAGAAAAATTCAGCTAGGCCTCATTCATACTATCTTGACCATGCTTCGCCTATTAGTTAGCGCGTTCGGACTGTGAACCCAAGGATTCGTGGTTCATTGTCACAAAAACGTGCTCTATACTTTGAAGCCGTGGGTGCGTTATAAGAGTGAGGGTCAAATCCTACTATTCCATCAGACAAGAGTAGCACAAGACTTGGAGGTGAATGCTGTTAGTGTTAGCTAACTGCTTTTTTTCTAGTTTCTAAGCTGGGGACGGCTATGTGGATACAGTCCTTCATGTAGCTTTGCATACAATCTCTGAAACAAACTAATTACTTAGTTTCAGTTGAAATGTAGTATGAAACACTCTTAGTATAATTATCTAATTAGCGCTTGTTTAAATCATATTCTATCTCATAGCTGGCTTGGGTTGATGGCAAAGGAGATGTGGTGGAAACAAATACAGACTACAAAACCCACAAACTAACCGACGGCAAAAGGTCTAATGCCATCTTAACATGGAAGTTTACTCCAAAGAGAGAAGATCACCTGAAAAGCTTCACCTGTAGATCTGAGAACTCTGCACTTAAACAGCCTGCTCTAGCATCCATTACTGTCAACGTCAAATGTAGGAATGTTTTTTTTTCTTTAGTTGTTTTATTACTGTTGTTAAACACGTGTTTATTTACATTTACACTTTTTTCATACAATGGTACGTAACAGGCAACATTTGAGTACAACTGGTTTTACCTAAATACGTCTTCATAAATACAAGTCTAAAAGGGGCTAAGCGGTGAGTCTATGGGCTTATACCGCAAAAGATCAGATTTCGTTACCCGCGGTGGGCAGAGCACAAATAGCCCATTGTGTAGCTTTGTGCTTAACAAAAAAAACAATAGAAACACAAGAAAAATTATAATGATGTCCAAATACATTTTAGTTTTTATAGTTTCACTTGTATATTTAACGTCTAGTAAAATGTATAATGATTTGTAGGCTGTATTTGTATTTCACTAAATCAATGAAGTGCATATTAATTTTGTATAAGAAACGCTTGTTTGTGATGCTCGTGTAATTTATATTTCATTGTATTTTTTAGACTTTCATAATTTGTATTAAACACATAAAACTACAAGACATAAGAATAAGATTTCTTTGATTTTCTTGTTCGTTCACTTGTCTCTTTACGACCAGATGCCCCGAAGTTAGATCTGTTAGCTCACAGTACCCGGATATTAGAGAATAGCAACGTTCAATTCACTTGCAAAGTTGACGCTAATCCTCCGGAGGTTTCCTTTAAATGGTACAGGTGAGGTGAATGACTTAATCTTTTTAAATTGCTGTTTCTATTATGTACTTTTTAAATAAATACTAAAAGTGACAAATTTGTGCAAACAAATATAAGCTTTAATGATAAACTGAATAGTGGCCAATGACACTTTTCTTCACTTAACCTATCCAGTGTATAGGTATTTCCCATTTAATAATAAACTGAATAGTGGCCAATGACACTTTTCTTCACTTAACCTATCCAGTATATAGGTATCTCCCATAGTGAATAAATATCACATTCACACCAACAATATGTTTGAATTATAAGCTTTGAATATTAGTAGAAATAACGTGCATCGCAGTCGAAGCTTACAGCGGGAGCTATTTTTGTTACACGTGGTGGATGTGTGGAATAATCTATATATATCTGCTGCAGAACCTTGGTAGTCAACAGTCAGCTTTATTATTCTTGGAAGGTTTTATAGAGTAGGAAGAAATCAGTGCATTCAATTTTTGAGCTATGTTGAAACTCAGTAACTCATTCTTCACATTCTTGAATCAAATAGGATTTTCAGTATAAGCTTAAAGTATCTATATGGAGTTTATTTTAGTATAATTATATTTCTTTTCATGTCACCCATTATAAATCTGATTTTAACAAGGGGTTATCACTTTCTAACTTATAATTTCCAATGTCGGTGTTAATAAAGTAGTATTTTTTTTTCTATTGGCGCTGTGTTTCAAAACAACAATGAATTTCCTTTCGTCTTTCAGTAGTTGTATTTCACTTTACAGTAGTTTTAGTTGTTTTTTACTATGAAATATTACCTTGGCATTTTAACGACTGGAAAGTTGCCAACGAAATATCTTGGCTTGGAACCAAAAGACAAATAACCCCCGAAATTTAGGCCTGTTTTACATATAAAGAAGTTGAAGATATTCTGACAGTTTCGTAATTTCATGAGTCACATTTTCATACACGGATGTAATTTAATTTCTGCTGATAGTGATGGCTTTTAATTCTACATATCTCGTAAGATGTAAAAGATGGTTTATCTGTGTTGTGAATTCTCTTGGATTAACTACCACAAGTAAATCATTTATAATTAAGGTTCCATCTAGCGTGAAGTGAATTGTTCAGTGTGATTAATAAACAGTCGTCTTTCACAGGAATGATGAGCAAATTCTTGGGAATAACAGAACTGTGTTTGTACTGAACCGATTGACCCGGGAAAACAATAGAGACGCGATTAGTTGTGAAGTAAGCAACACTATTGGAACTACAAAGGCAACTCACACAATAAATGTTCAATGTAAGTAGCTTTACTCGAACATATTTTGGATTATCTTAAAATGAATTAAAGTTAATTATTTAGACTTTAGTTTAAATCTCATCCTGTGCTCGGTTCAAGTACAAATTTCAGACAATAGCACTCAAACATTTATTTTGGTTGAATACCAGATAGTTCTCTGTGTGGAGATATCTACGTTTTTAATGTTATGTTTATTGTTTGGAAAAATAACTGCTCGGATGTGTATTTTCCGTTATTTATCGTGATAACTACTATCACAGAGTATGTTGTTAACCTCTTGTCAGATCAGTCAGTAGTGACTGTCAAGTAGCATTTATTGATCTTGCATTAATAGTAGACTAATCAGATTGCAGCCATTAAATCTGCCTTACGGCCTGATCTACTCTTATACATAAAATAAGGTATGAAGAGCTATAATCGTTATAGAACCTATAATTTTCTAAAATGTTAATATTTTGTTTAGAAAAAAAACTCCAAAGTTATGTCAGATATTTTGTTACGAAAGAAATATTTATTAATGTAAATTTCAAAAGCTATGAAAATTACTTAGTTCTTCTAAGATTAGATCAAAAGGACGAGCTTACATTACTTAGTTCTTCTAAGATTAGATCAAAA
>NW_013666307.1:278048-282991 GCF_000517525.1 Limulus polyphemus
ATACTATCCTTAAAGATCATCGTTAGGGAAGGTACACCTGCTGCTTTAAGTTGATATCAAAAGTCAGTTCTTCTAAGATTAGATCATAGGAAGAGCTTACATTACTTAGTTCTTCTAAGATTAGATCAAAAGGACGATCTTACATTACTTAGTTTTTCTAAGATTAGATCAAAGGACGAGCTTACATTTCTGCCTATTAATTTGGTTAATAGTCAGTCATATTGATTTTAAAACATACAGCTTTTCATTAGATTAATGTATACAGTGAATGGGAGACTCTTTACTTCAGTAAAGTAATAATCAGAAAACCAGAAACACCTCAGAAAGTGTCATTATAGCCAAAAAATACAATAACTTTAATTCTTAAGGTAATTTCAAAGTGCATTTCTCCACTTTTTGAAGGATAAAAGGAAAATCACGCTAAAATCTGGGGTTCGATTCCCCGCAGTGTACACAGCAAATAGCTCAATATGGCTTTGCTCTGAAAACAAACACACACAAAGCATTGTAAGTAGAATGAAATATTTTTTCCTAAAAAATTACTACTGCACATTTTCTTATGCTTACAATAAAAATACACACTTTCTCACTGAAATTATATTTTCTTATTCTTACATTTAAAGCATTTTTTCCATCTTATCTAGAACCATCATGCGAGATCTATAATTGTTTATTCAATTAGAAAACTTGCAGTCGATCCGAACAATTCTTCCCAGTTATCTAATGCTCTTTAGTCCACATGAGGAGGTATGAATAATACAAGAACTGATGAAATATTTGGAATAATACGGTAGCTGGTTAAATAGTAAAGAAGGTAGTATATTTATATACAACATTTCTATATCGAATGATGTAGTTTGAGACCTTCGCAAAACCCATTTTCTAGGTTTTGTAATATGTATAATATCCATGATATGATGCTAGGATGAGGAAATTAAAATGTCCATTTTTAATATATAAACAAACTATAGCTAACCCATAATTCATTCAAGATGATACCCTCCCTCCCCCCAAAAAAGGATATGACACTTTAAAATCAAGGGGTGTTCATGCGTTCCCAAATATATATATATATATATATAGCTGAGGGGGACACCAAAAACATAGAACTTTTGTTAAAAAATCTCAAAATCACTGTGACTCCTTCGAGAATATATCCGAAAGCTATCGTGAAGCGAAAGAGTTGGCCCCTAAATTTAGGTGGCCTTAGGTGTTTTTAAGCTATACTAGCAAATGCTACAAAATTAATCGAGCATAAGAGATATAATATTTCTTTGATTATAGCAGTTCAGTTTGTATGTGAATTTCCAGTTGAGAAGTTAATCATTAAAAATAAGGATATGATGGTTTAATAAGTTTCTGTTATATCTTATATAGATAACATATATATATCATGTAGTTTGTATGTGAATTCCCAGTCGAAAGGGTAATGACTACAAATAACGAGATAGGGATTTAAGTTTCTATTATATCTTATATAGATAGCATATATATGTATCATGTAGTTTGTATGTGAATTCCCAGTCGAAAGGGTAATGACTACAAATAACGAGATAGGGATTTAAGTTTCTATTATATCTTATATAGCTGACACTGATTGTATAGTTGGTTCTTAAGGTAGTTTAAAGTACAAAATCCAATGAACATAATTTAAATTAAAAGAGAAATATTCTGTTAAATATATTATATACTATATACTTAATAACATGTTTTTCATAAAAAACATAACATTTGTGGAGGTGAATATTATTCTATTTTAATAGCAATTAGTTGTGAATTTTCAAGTATGAAAGTGTAAGGAATCATGTGAGTTTTTTCTTCCTGAGTAGATTTTACTAAGCTATTTATCACACCGATGGACAAACATTTGCATTATTTAAATTTCTAAGCTATGTTACATGCGTTTTTATGAGCTTTTTATGCCTGAGTAGATTTTACTAAGCTATTTATCAAACGAATGGACGAACATTTGCATTTCTTAAATTTCTATGCTACGCAACTTACGTTTTCATGAGATTTTTCTTCCTGAGTAGATAGTACTAAGCTATTTATCACACGGATGGACGAACATTTTCATTTTTTAAATTTCTATGTTACATACGTTTTTATGAGCGTTTTCTGCCTAATTAGATTTTACTAAGATATTTATTACACGGATGGGCGAACATTTGCATGCTTTAATTTTCTAAGCTATGTTGCATACGTTTTTATGAGTTTTTCTGTCTAAGTAGATTTTACTAAGGTATTTATTACACGGATGGGCGAACATTTGCATGGTTTAATTTTCTAAGCTATGTTGCATACGTTTTTATGAGTTTTTCTCTGCCTAAGTAGATTTTACTAAGATATTTATTACACGGATGGGCGAACATTTGCATGCTTTAATTTTCTAAGCTATGTTGCATACGTTTTCATGAACGTTTTTGTCAAAATCTAAATATTTAAATAATTCAAACTACAGATAGCACTAAATAGTTTAATTGATATATGACAAAGTTTTGCTTTAGACAATGCATGTAACAAGTAAGTGTTACAAGTCCTGTTTTGTATACTAATTTGATACTTTACTTTTGTTTTCCTTTATATCTACTTACATCATGACATTTTTGTAGCTGAAAAACGTGCAATTAATACAGAATATTTTGTTTCGTCTTTAAATTGAATGATCAGATGGACCAATGTTTACCAGGAAATTAGAGAACGTAGAGGCAGATCTTGGTGACAGAGTAACTCTGTCTTGTGACGTAGACAGTAACCCTAAATCAAACATCATTTGGACATCCGAGCATTCCACAAAGGTTTTAGGAACTGGACCTGTTCTCGTGATACCAAAAGTGACCCCAGAGACTTCAGGAGTATTCGAATGTAGGGCGACGGTCAGTGGTTTTCCTCAAGTATCTGAAAAAGTCATGATATTTCTGAAAGGTATGATAAACAATATAAGTGTTATTAAAGTAGTTCACAATTTATTTATTTACAATAAACATACATTTTCATCATATTTACAAACTATCAAATTGCCTGAATATGAAACAAGAGATAAAATAGTTTAATGTAAAAACCCAGTTTTCAATAAACAATGATTTATTGTACACAATTCTAAAAATTAAGTATTTACGTAAGCGTCAATAAATTCTAAGAATAGTCTAATGTTAAAAACGTAAGGTAAATACTAAATGTTAGTGTATTTCTTTATTTAAAAGCACTATGTGGTTGATGTTTTTGTTCCGAGAAATACAAAATATACAATTTGGGGTGAAGGAAACGTCTGTGCTAAAACAATTTAAAGTTCTAGTACCGGGACAGGAAATAAAGATAACTGTTTTGTTAATAATCGATAAATATTTTCTATCTTAATGTCACCCAATGGCCCAGCGGGATGTCTGTGGACTTAAAACACCAATAACCGGGTTTCGATACCTGTGGTGGGCGGAGCACCGATAGTCATTTGTGGAGATTTGTGCTTAACTACAAACAAACCTATCTTAAATTATATTGATAATGATAATTTTTTAATTAAATTCCATACATTGTATTTAAAAAAAAAATTAATTAAGTTTAGTGTAAACACAAAAGATATCAAAATTCTGCAGTGGAGGTGTAAGAAATGTTCTGATTATAATTGCTTCACTTTTGACTCGCAAAGATGTACAGAAATTTTCAATTAGAAAAATGTATATCCAATGGTTTCCTTTACACAGTCGAGTTAAAAGTTGTATGATCAAAATGTCATCATCAACTAACAATCAGGAACTTTGATCAATACAATGAGAAGTGAGTTAGAAAACATTAAACCCTTGAAGATTAGTTTGAAGCAGAGTGGTTTTCAAATTTATAAGTAATGAAAAGTGTAATAATATTATATAGTTTTCAATAACATTTTCATCGGACTAGAAAAGTATTATCTAAAAGTTTTAAAGAGTTGATCGAGTAGAACCGAAAAAAAGTAAAGTTAAAATTGTTGATGTTATAAAGTGAAAATGTACGTGGGTAAATTTCACCTGTTTCATTTAAAATCTGTAACCCATTACTGCATATTCCTTTTAAAGATATGTGATTGAAAGCCGTCTGATGGTTAAATGTACTATTACAACTGTTAGGGATAAAAAGATAGTCTGTGTATTGTGAGTAAAGGATAACAGAGAGAGTGTTTATAATTCTTAATATTGTTAAAAATTTGTTAAATCTTATCTATATAGTAGGTTGAAATCGAGCAAGGCAGAAATTAAACGTTATTAATTTATTAGAAGCATTCATTTTGATGAAAATTAAAGCTGTATAGAAATAGCGGCCATACGTTCATTTTAACACCAAAAGTGGAATTGATATCTGTAAAAACAACCTAAAGTAACACAAAATAATCCTAATGAGCATTGATGCAAATTATAAGATGTAAAATATGATACATTATTATTATTCAGAACTTTGAAGATACTCTATTGATACTATGAGATAGAAGCTCCATAATACTTAAAGAAACTGTATCTTGTTTTATGTGACTTTACTTAGTTCTTCTAAGATTAGATCAAAAGGACGAGCTTACATTACTTATTACTTAGTTCTTCTAAGATTAGATCAAAGGACGAGCTTACAGGGTAAGCTCGTCCTTTCGATCTAATCTTAGAAAAACAAAGTAATGTAAGCTCGTCCTTTCGATCTAATCTTAGAAGAACAAAGTAATGTAAGCTCGTCCTTTGATCTAATCTTAGAAGAACTAAGTAATGTAAGCTCGTCCTTTCGATCTAATCTTAGAAGAACTAAGTAATGTAAGCTCGTCCTTTTGATCTAATCTTAGAACTAAGAAATGTAAGCTCGTCCTTTTGATCTAATCTTAGAAGAACTAAGTAATGTAAGCTCGTCCTTTTGATCTAATCTTAGAAGAACTAAGTAATGTAAGCTCGTCCTTTCGATCTAATCTTAGAAGAACTAAGTAATGTAAACTC
>NW_013666307.1:283001-292429 GCF_000517525.1 Limulus polyphemus
GGAAATAGATTAAGAAATTGAAATTAGTTTTAGTTATAATTATCATAAACTGTATCAGTTCCATGCAAAAGAAGGATATTTTTAAAGGCAAACAGAAGAGGTCGGTCTGTTCTTTGAGAAAACTTTCGGACACTTTATTTTTAATGTTAAAAACGTTTTCTTTAGATTCCTTAGGGAATTCTAAACACCAGAACTTATGCATTAAAAATTACTTTCGTAAACGAATATTACAAATACTCAAATTAACCAAACAATATAATCCTTTAAGCACAATTCAAGTTTGAGTAAGAGTTCTCTCTCACGTTTCACTTCTTTCTTCATAAAAAAAGAAAGAAAATATATTGCATATTTATTTATTCATTAACTGATCCCAATATGAAAATTGAAATCTGGCATTTATTTTCCTTCCCATAGAATTTTTAATTTTTTTTTTCACAAAGATTTTCGTTCTTGAAATGGTTTGAAATTTGCAACTTTCTGAAAAGGTTAAAATATATTGATCTTTTAAATAATACTTATATATAGCTTTTATTAACCGTAAACAATAGGTGAACAATAGGAACGTGCATTAAATTTAATTTGACATTTTGAGTAGTATTATTTTCTAAAACTCTACCGACGTTCTGGTAGATTATGACAAGATACTTTGCCCTTTCCCTCTGAAAACATAGAAACAAATAACGCGGATAAACTGAACTTAGCCTGCCTTATTGTATTCCCCATCTAATAATTACAGAAACTTATACGATAAAAATCTTGGAACTTTATCTAAGACGTTTTTCTCTTTACTGCTATTCCCAAAGAATTAATTTTTCAATTTTGTGAGACTGGCTAGATGCTGTCTTTCTCTTCAACAAAAATATTTCACATTAAGCTCTTCAGGAGTAAATGAGAGTATTCAGATAAATATATAGCCAGTTCGTAAAATAAAATAAAAAATCAAATTTCAGTGAAAATGTCTTATCTGCTAATATATCTGTCATGATTTTATTAAGAGCTATACATAGTTTCAGTGAATAAAACGATTTATTATAATACTTAGTTTATTTGAGGAAGAGCATTATGAAAACGATTTATTATAATACTTAGTTTATTTGAGGAAGAGCATTGTGAAAACGATTTATTATAATACTTAGTTTATTTGAGGAAGAGCGTTGTGAAAACGATTTGTTATAATACTTATTTTATTTGAGGAAGAGCATTATGAAAACGATTTATTATAATACTTAGTTTATTTGAGGAAGAGCGTTGTGAAAACGATTTGTTATAATACTTAGTTTATTTGAGGAAGAGCATTATGAAAACGATTTGTTATAATACTTAGTTTATTTGAGGAAGAGCATTGTGAAAACGATTTATTATAATACGTAGTTTATTTGAGGAAGAGCATTGTGAAAAACGATTTATTATAATACTTAGTTTATTTGAGGAAGAGCATTGTGAAAACAATTTATTATAATACTTAGTTTATTTGAGGAAGAGCACTGTGAAAACGATTTATTATAATACTTAGTTTATTGAGGAAGAGCATTATGAAAACGATTTATAATAATACTTATTTTATTTGAGGAAGAGCATTATGAAAACGATTTATTATAATACTTAGTTTATTTGAGGAAGAGCATTGTGAAAACGATTTATTATAATACTTAGTTTATTTGAGGAAAATCGTTGTGAAAACGATTTACTTCAAGTATAAAACAGATTGTGTCCCACTCTTGTCATTAGAACCAAGTTCCAATAAAGCTTCTTTGTGGGAACTGAGTGAAATATCTCAAATACACATATTTACGTCCAAGGCTATTAAATACCATAATATGTGTATTTGAAATTCTTGTTAAATATTTCATTTGAAAAGAAAGTTACGTTTGGGCCGAGCATGGCCTAATGGTTAGTATGCCGGACTGCAAATGGAAAGGTCCGATGTTCGAGACATGTTGTCGCTGAACATGATACACACACTATTGACTGTAGGCGCGATATAAAAGTGATAGTCAGTCTCGGTATTCATTTCAAAGAGCGTAAAAAAAAAGGTCTTACTGGTGGCTGATTGCCTTACTTCTGGTCAGTAATTAAACGATTGTTGTATCTGGATCCTATGGGGGTTTAGTTCCCGTTCATATAAAATGCCTTTCAGGTTGAAAACTCCGTTTCCAAATTCCATTAAACGACCCGTTCTTCTTACTCGCACATGACAAACTGCTCTAAAGTGGTTTGTTAAATATACTACCAAACTTTCATTAGACGGTCTAACCATTGTAAATCATATGAAAAGTCGTGATTTTCTTACCTGTACGTAATATATCGCACTAAAGTCGTAAAGTGTAAAAAATAGTTGCACATACTGTGCTAAACACTAATCTAAGTCGATGTTTTTTCTACGTATACATGATATACCACACAAAATGTCCTATCCACGTGCATGTGTACACATCCTTTATTGAACTAAACATTTCTAGGAGTTTAAAACAGTTATTTGCTAGGAACATATATATATATTAATAGAAAGTAGTGTGCGTGTGCTTTCTTTTGTTGTTGTTGTTAGTATATGTTTCGCATATTAAACGTACATTGATGCTTAATTTGCTAATAAATAGCTATATCTCGTCCTTTATAGAGTGTTTCTGTTATGAAATTATTAACTGTGCTGCACTTATACTGTAAGGACATGATAGCAAATTTTTCATGTGGAGTTTGAAACTAATACACATATATATATTAAAATAATTATTTTAATTTGACCTAATCCCATAGGTCTGTATCACCACGTGATGCAACAATAACCTTTATTCTTTTGTGTACGCGTGTAAAAATAATACAAAGATTTACGACCAAGAGACGTTAGGCGTGTTCCAAAATAGCATCAACTAGATTAGATACCGATGGTAGTTGTAATGGGGTATTCAATATCCGACTCAGTGTCGCTCGTCCTCACATCGGGAGTCCAAACAATACCTACATTCTGAGAAATCAGATTTACCACATGATAACTATACATACCATCTGTGGTAAACCTCCTTCTCAGACAAGATCGCTCAGAGTTCAATATTGCTACTGGAAAAGAAGGAGGTTTACCACAGATGGTATGTATAGTTATAATGTTAGGTTTTAAATTATTGTTCAATATTGCTACTGGAAATCTGAGCGATCTTGTCTGAGAAGGAGGTTTACTACAGATGGTATGTATAGTTATCATGTTAGGTTTTAAATTATTGGTAAATATTGCTACTGGAAATCTATGCGATCTTGTCTGAGAAGGAGGTTTACTACAGATGGTATGTATAGTTATCATGTTAGGTTTTAAATTATTGGTAAATATTGCTACTGGAAATCTATGCGATTTTGTCTGAAAAGGAGATTTACCACAGATGGTATGTAAAGTTATATTGCTAAGTTTTAAATTATTCAGACAAAATCGCATAGATTTCCAGTAGCAATATTTACCAATAATTTAAAACCTAACATGATAACTATACATACCATCTGTAGTAAACCTCCTTCTCAGACAAGATCGCTCAGATTTTCAGTAGCAATATTGAACAATAATTTAAAACCTAACATGATGACTATACATACTATTTGTGGTAAACCTCCTTCTCAGACAAGATCGCACAGATTTCCAGTAGCAATATTGAGCAATAATTAAAAACCTAGCATTATAACTATACATACCATCTGTGGTAAACCTCCTTCTCAGACAAAATCGCATAGATTTCCAGTAGCAATATTTACCAATAATTTGAAACCTAACATGATAACTATACATACCATCTATGGTAAACCTCCTTCTCAGACAAGATTGCTCAGATTTTCAGTAGCAATATTTACCAATAATTTAAAACCTGACATGATAACTATACATACCATCTGTAGTAAACCTCCTTCTCAGACAAGATCGCACAGATTTCCAGTAGCAATATTTACCAATAATTAAAAACTTAACATGATAACTATACATACCATCTATGGTAAACCTCCTTCTCAGATAAGATCGCTCAGATTTCCAGTAGCAATATTGAACAATAATTTAAAACCTAGCATTATAACTATACATACCATTTGTGGTAAACCTCCTTCTCAGACAAGATCGCACAGATTTCCAGTAGCAATATTTACCAGTAATTTAAAACCTATTATTCAAAAATAAGATATATGTATTGAGATTAATTATCTCAGGTCACTTTATCAAAATCCAGGTTAACATTGTTTTGATTACCAAACTTTATGGATATTCATATAAAAATCCCACAACAAACTTATCACTCTGAGTAATAAAAACTTAAGCACGATAAATCATAAAGACCTTGAGAAATTATTTCTCTGCATGTTCACTCACATATAACTATGAATGTTATAGTAACAGAACTATGTAAAATAACTAATGATTCATACGCGATTAGAGACAACTTCTTATTCACAAATAAAGATAATATGAACTAGATTTTTACTTCTAGAGAATATTTTTTCCACATTTAAGAGAAAGTTTAAAAACATTTGTAAAAAAAATAACCCTTTACATTCAATCAAAAACAAAATTATTGTTTAATTTATTGTTACTGGAGTGGTTTCATACATTCTACAACTATTTTCGTTACATATTATTTTACAGTTTGTAGCAATCGACGTATGAAAGAAACAATATATGTATATATATAAAACACGAATCTATTAAAATGTTGCACGCCATGTATTACACTTAATTTGTATTTAGTTTTTATTGCTATAAACTAATATTAACTGTCCATTTAAAATGACACATAAGTAATCATCGCAATTATAAATATCTTCACAAATGGTTGAGCCATTAACTGATTTAGTTGGTAAGTGCTTGAGGACTTTACTTCCTTTTAGGAAAACTTTGGTAAAGAAAAAAAGCAAAATACACAGTCATTGCCAGCTGTTGTTGCAAAAGTATGAATATAGTCGATTGTCATATTATAGCTCATCTCAGTAGAATTCGTGGTATAAATTATTAAAGGGGCATATCACTCTGTGAATCAACAAAATTTATATTTAAAAAGGAAAAATATTCTTTCTTATTCATCTAGTTTTTCAATATCTAATAAATACCATAGATGTTTAAATATTTTCCCCAATTTGAAAAGTCAAAATACTTTGTTTCTTTGAATTAAGAAATCTTACATCCAGTATTTATGATAGGCTTATGGCAATGGGATATCAGTAATTGTTATTGTTAGATCCCTAAACGATCACCTAAGTCTAATTAATAAAAAGTTAATATACATATATGCATACATACGTGTATATTTTAATGGATTTTTAGGTGGTTGATGCATGTTAATTATAATCGTATTTTGTTGTGTTACTATACATATATACATACATACGTGTATATTCTAATGGATCTTTAGGTGGATGATGCATGTTAATTATAATTGTATTTTGTTGTGTTACTATACATATATACATACATACGTGTATATTCTAATGGATCTTTAGGTGGTTGATGCATGTTAATTATAATCGTATTTTGTTGTGTTACTATATATATATACATACATACGTGTATATTCTAATGGATCTTTAGGTGGTTGATGCATGTTAATTATAATCGTATTTTGTTGTGTTACTATACATATATATATATATATACATACGTGTATATTCTAATGGATCTTTAGGTGGTTGCAGCAGTGATATTGAAAATTTTCTTATGACGTAATTTCTCAATAACATATTCTTCCAAGGAAAAATAATTATGAAAATTCATCACTTAACTTTAGGAAATTTATCTGTAAGTTTGACAAACATCGGTCTCAAGGTTTGTCGTTTCATCAAATTTATATTTGAAGTCATTTATTTGCATATTGTATACTATTTACACATAAGACGTACCAAAAAGTGCGCTAATTAAAATAATATAGTTTGTTGGAAATTATACAAGCTCTTTTCAATTTGGTTTTGTTCGTATAATTTCAAGCTAAAAATACTATAACCCACATACTCGCGCGTGTTTATTCGTTTGCACATTCTCTACGGCATTCCATGTCTTTGAACTTGTTGGTTCTTTGCCCTCAGCGCAATATCCATACTAAGTCAGCCAACTAGAAGAGGGAAGATGAGACTACGGTTATTTCTAGGCAGACTCTCTGCTTGCCAACCTTTTTATTCCCTTTTATTTTATCTCCCTCTTTTTTTGAGTGGTTTCTATAGAAGAGCGTGAAAAACGTCTTTTCTCACAGGAACGTCTGTGAACTATATTAGCATGGGTCAAGGACAGTTGAAATATTGGATTCAGTGCAGTCTCCGTATTTTTATTTTAAGAAAGTGAAATATATTCAAGCTATGACTTGAAAAAACAAAAATATGCAAGATATATATCTCTCATAAAGCTATTTCAAACTAGATTTGATTATAGCTTTAGATTCTTAATTGATTATATTGGTAAGATATATATGGGATTATATTTTGAAGGTTATCAGATAATGTTTGAATTCTAACTATAATAGAAAATCTGTTCAGAAAACATAACTTGACATCATTTTATTTTTGTTCGAGATCAGTGAATCTCCCGGAAAGGATGTCGTTGGTTGACTCACTACGCATCTACAGTATTATTCAGTTTTTGACCGACATTTTCATAGGAAATTGAATGTTTTCCACGCTACTTTCAGCGAAAGACTCAAGTTTTAAATGTTTTCTATTGAAATAATATAGCACACAGCGAGATGCTGAAAGGAGATTAGGTACAGTAATACACTACGTGAAACACTGTACAAGATAGGTGCAGTAATACACTACGTGAAACACTGTACAAGATAGGTACAGTAATACACTACGTGAAACACTGTACAAGATAGGTGCAGTAATACACAAGGTGAAACGTTGTTAGGCATAATGTGTGCGTGATTGTAAATAGGAATAGTTTTTTCGTTTTTTTGTTTTTTTTGCAATTATCAATAACACATTTTCAGTACCTCACTATCACTAGTTAATATCTCGTGAATAAGAAAAAAAAAGTTTATAAATGTATACAGAGCATTCCTTAATAAGAGAAAAACGTGTATGAACGTACACATAACATTCCCTAATAAAAGAAAAACGTGTATAAACGTACACATAACATTCCCCAATAAAAGAAAAACGTGTATGAACGTACACATAACATTCCCTAATAAAAGAAAAACGTGCATGAACGTAGACATAACATTGCATAATAAAGAAAGACGTGTATGAACGTATACATAACATTCCCTTATAAAGAAAGACGTGTATGAACGTATACTCAACATCTTTCTTGGCTATTCCACCTCAATCGAATATTCAGTTATTTGATAACAAATATTATGTTTAACATAAGATAATTCTGTTATTATTTTGTACGTATTTGCACAAAACTGAGGCTGTATATATATATATATTATTTTCCTTCACCTTTAAACGTGAGTCGACGTATCAGATTTCTTCATCAGCATTGAAATGAAATTCAACGAGAGAAATATCATTAATGAATGACTAGTATGTTATTTAATTTCACATGAAATTAATACTGATATGTTATTGGTTACATTGCAGGACCACCTATTACAACAGCGAAAAAAACCCAGTTCGGTAAGCAAGGTGATACTGTGGAAGTAGAGTGTATGATAACATCTGTACCCAAACCTTCTCGCGTCGTCTGGACCAGAAATTCACAGGTACGGATGAATCTGTCATAAGGACAACAATCATTACTCAACAGGTTTTCTGATATTTCTTATACAATATAATAATAGGAATAGGTGCACAACTCTATATCAAATAGTAATAAACAAATGATATCCAAATAAATTAAATATTGTTGATCAAAAACTACTTTATTCCCTGAAGTAATGTAGTTTCGCTTATATTTTCGTAACATTCCAAAATATCTTTTTTTTTTTTACTGATGCTAGCTTCTGTCTCTTAACACAGATAAGTCGTTCCTAAAATTCGAAAAGGCTATTAAAAAGCTTAGATTCATTGAAATATATACATAAATATGCGTGTGTATGCGTATATCTGTCTTTTAATTTTAGGATGAAATATTTATGTAAACATTATTTTCCTAAATGTTACAGAACGGTATTTTCTAAAAAATACTAACAGAATAAATGTGTTTTTATAACCAGAAACGAATAGCAATATCAAATATAGAAAGTCATGGGCGCTAGACAAGAGAAATAATTAAAATAAAAATCTTCAAAATAAAGGGCTCGGTTGGAGCTTGGTCCAACTAACACAATAAGGACCTTTAACAACGACGAAATATTTGCAAAGGACAAAGAGCAAAATATTTGAATTTGAAAGAAATAGGAACATGACATGTTACTATTACATAACAGTGGTTAATTACACAAGCCTTTGATGATTTTATTGTAAGCAAAGTAAATATATTTTATGTACGTCCTGATTACACTCTGAACAGGAAACATGTTTTTTATGTACGTCCTGATTACACTCAGAACAGGGAAGATGTTTTTATGTACGTCCTGAATACACACCGAACAGGGAAGATGTTTTTATGTACGTCCTGATTACACTCCGAAAAGGGAAGATAGTTTTATCTACGTCCTAATTACACTACGAAAAGGGAAGATGTTTTTATGTACGTCCTGATTACACTCAGAAAAGGGAAGATGTTTTTATGTACGTCCTGATTACACTCTGAACAGGAAAGACGTTTTTATGTACGTCCTGATTACACTCCGAACAGGGAAGATAGTTTTATCTACGTCCTGATTACACTCAGAAAAGGGAAGATGTTTATCTTTTTATTTATGAATCATATGCAAAGAAGTATAAAACTATAATTAAATATACTGATGAACTACATTTGGTTGGGAATCATATAATAGATACGAAAACTAACAACATTATCCACTTGAACTAATGTACCACATTTTGGTAAAATGCATACTTTTGGCAGACAACAAATATGCATGTAACATCTATGATAATATAAAAGTTTATGAATTTGTGGTACTTCTGTTATCGTTTTAAAATATTTTCAACTAGATTTAGCTAAATAATTTCTACTATTTAAAGTTCAATTCTATCTCTTAGAATAATTGAGATTTGGATTGCTTCTTACTTCACACTTAAACCACGATTATGACGTTCCATTAATTTTCTGATTCTAACTTGTTATTACATGGCTTATGATTACTTTTCACAGCTTAATTGTAGTTATGTTATCTTCACGTGGTTAATTACACAGGCCTTTGATGGTTTTATTGTATTGAAATTTTTTACATGTTCTACAGTAATTCCTGTACACTGAATCCGAAAATGATATCCATTTTTCTCCATCACATACAGATTTTTTTACAAACCGTCATATCACAATACATAAAAGAAAGACCACAGACTAAAAGACGTATAATTCACAAAAAAATTAGGATGAATATTCGTTTGACATCAATGTTCTTCCCTTTTCTTCAGTTTGT
>NW_013666307.1:293383-300526 GCF_000517525.1 Limulus polyphemus
AACAAAAAATGTTCACTGTGGTAAACGAAATAATAATTTGATCTAAGTAAGAATTATTTGTTTCTTCCCGATATGTAAAAGATCCTTATGTGATAGAAAAAAATTAATAATATTTTCGAAATCTGTCTATCTGAATTATGGAAAATCCGTTATTAAAACCAAACCAACTTTTATGAAGTTTGAATTCGCAAGCCTGTGTTATCAATGCTACTTTTAGTAATACCATATGTATCTTCCAGGTGGTTATAAGGTCATTGGTTAATGTCTTTAGTTGGTTTAACCTACAAGACGGATATACTAGAGGGAAGACAGATAATCAGTAATAGCCACCGCCAACTCTTCTCAGACCGAATAGTGAGATTTGACTATCACTATTACAGCACACTTACAGCTCCAAAGGGACGCGAATAATGAACTCTGGTTCACAGTCTGGACACATTAGTCACAAGCTCTAGACAGGAAACCGAAATAACTAGATATGTTTACTGCAGATGTTCTTAATTAATTTCATTTTAAAATTATTATCTAAAGCTGAATCATTTTCATGGTATTGTTGTCCAAGCGTTAAATACTGTTTTATCACAACTATTGTTTATACCAATGTAATCTTCAAATGTCTAGTGCAAGTATGTTTGTAATTAATAGTAATTACAAATGTCTAGTGGAAGTATGTTTGTAATTAATAGTAATTACAAAGAATCGCAATGATTATTTGTAATTATATACATATATTTTATGAAGAACCTCAATCACGTTAATAATATTTTTCACCGCAAGGACAAGATTTCTTCTTAAAATAATTGTAACTTTTTACAATGTTAAAAATTATTTGAAGTATTTTTTTTATTTTGCCCCGTTGCATAGAGCGTGGAAAACAGGTTATTTTGTTGTTCAGAAATACTTGTTTATTTTAAGTACTGTTTGGACGATAACGATGATTATTTTCTTGATAATATAACATTACATTGATATAAATTAGATTAACTTCATTCTTTTGTTTAACGTAAAGAAACGTACTGTGTTTTTCTTGTTGACGTTTTTCAAAATACCCGTATTATTAATTTGTTTATATATTAGTTAGTTAATTATAAGTTAAATCCTTGCCGTGTCTTTGCATGACACATTGAGACTGGTGCTTTCGAATTCCATTCCCAATGACACAAGCGGATGAGAATGGTAACTCCCAGTTAACAGTTAGGTACCTATCGTACAGCTGAGTTGAGGTCAGACTAGAATAAGTGTCTTGCTCAAGAACACAACGGCATGAAGCAAACCAACCTCGAACTGACAACCATCCGACGATGAATCCAAAGAAATGTCAAATAAGCTGCAAAAAATATTGATGACTCTTGAAAATTGCTGTCATGTTCTTTGCAAAGGGAAAGCTAATCCATGGGCATGACTTTCTGGTGATCGATGGATCATTTTCTTAGTAAATCAGAAGTCAGTCAATATTTAGCATATAGATATGTATTCATCGCATATATGTTAGTATGGAAGAAGAATGTCAGACATCATTTTTCTTAAAAATACTCTTTTCACTAAAAAGTTTAATTCTGTTAATATATATTTTACAATCCCTTTTCGTCTCTAGACACTGATTTTTTTTTTTTCAGCAAATCGCTTTATTCGTATATATACATAAATCCTCGCTTGATAGTTTCTTGTAAGCTTATTCTGGTTTATTATTGATCTTATGAACAAAAATGATAGTGAAGACCTAGAAAACGAAAGTCTCTGATTGATATATTCCCCCCTTTTCGTCCCAACGGCAATCATGTGTTGACTTTCAAAATAATAAATTAGACTCAATTTCTGATTTACTTGGTGTTAAAATAACTCGTCTAAAGCTGATGTGACTAATATCTAACGTAGAAGAGAAAAACTTCAAATCGTTCTAAGTAATCGAAACTCTTTGGAAATTTAGCTCTTCAAAGTATGATAAATTTGCTTAAAACATCAAATCACTTTGAATTCTTTATTATTCCTATTATTCCTTAATAAATTCTAAGTCCTTTATGGAGGTTATATTAAGGGGAGGGAGTAGATTTTGATTTAGAAATATAGCTTCTTTTTTTTTGGTATTTCTAAACTCTTCAAATCACAAAATATTCATTCGTGCGTTACAAGCGATAATAAGATACCAATAATTAATCGCAGTTTCTTGAAAACTTTACATTAGAGAGAGTAAAAAATAAAACCGAATGAAATATAAAGTATTTATAAGTTGTTTCGGCCAACTAGCTTCAAAGTTACCATTATCAGGAATTGTGACTGCAGTGTTAACTTACAGTATAGTCACAAGCTCTGATGATGGTAACTGTTACCGAAAATAATCAGTTGAAACAAAAAGAACGTCGATGTTGTTTTCTACTCTTAACATAAAGTAGCACAATGCGTCTGAAAATAAACTATTCATAGAATCGAGGGTCTGGCATTGCCAGGTGGTTAAAGCGCTTGACTAGCAATCTGAGGGTCGCGCCTACGAATCTCTGTCCCACCAAACATGCTCGCCCTTTCAGGCATTGGGACGTTATAATGTGTGGTCAATCCCACTATTTGTTGGTAAAAGAATTGGCGGTGGGTGATGATGACTATCTGCCTTCTCTCTAGTCTTTCACTGTTAAGTTAGGAACGGCTAGTGCAGATAGTCTTGGTGTAGCTTTGCGCGAACTTCCAAACAAACAAAACCATAAAAACGATGTTGCTTTATGGATTCTGCTCAGTCACATGACCATAAATACACGCTTCTGCTAAAGACAGAGAAATCAACTTCAGATCACACATCTTGACAAACTTTCTAGAAACTACTGTCCGTAGACGTCATTTCCATGATTACGTCTAAAAAACTAAATTTGCAGAAGTCCATGGGTAAGTAGCAAGAATATTCACAGACAGGCCAGAGAAAGGGATAAAAAAATCATCACATAAGTAAGCCACAGCTGCGTTTCTACGAACCAGAAGAATGAAATAAACTTAATATGGCCATATCTTATTGGTTTACTTGTTATACCTTACAGGAAAGTCGTCTCGCATTACTAGTGTCAGTACGTTCTCCTGATAGTAACTAAAGTTCATGTTTGCTTTATTGAGCCTTTTTTGAAGTTTCAATTTTCTAATATATGAAAAAACAAAACTTGCTAACACCTTAAAGTCCGCTAGAAAAACATTATTTGCATTAGCTGTAACTTCCTTTGCTGTACACGTCCAAATACACCAGTTCTCCTTCACATTGTAACAAACTGAACATTTGATGTGTAAGATATTTTTTGTTCAGTTTTCTACCATTTGCTTACTGATGTTCCTTGGGAAAATCATGTACATTGCCGGTTTCTGCTTCTATATAAGGACAAAATATTTGTGAATGTTCTTGTGCATGGTTGATTTTGAGAGATTTCTGAACGATCAATCTATTAGCACTCTGGGTTGTATGTGGTAGAATTCTGGTTAGACGGTGTTTTACATCCTCAATTTGTATGTTGATCTTCTCTTACTGATTTATATTCACAAACATATGTAAAGTTGGCAATAAGATTGTTGTGATCTCAGTTTCGCTATTTCACTAAACGAATATCTATCATCGAAAAGGACTGTAACAGTATCCTCCAGCAGTAACTCCACACGTAGCGGCAGTATCGTAAACCAGCTGCATTAATGTTAAACATATCTCCGTGGAGACACAGCTAGCATCTGCGGTGACACATCATTGCATTAGAATGCCCAGACTTTTCTAATGAAGTGTGATTAACCCATAAAGAGCGCCGTTTGGCCCTGGGATAAAGCTTTGGATTTCAGAGCTGGTGAGCCGGACTCAAATCCATGCGATAACACAAACTATTCCTCGCCTGTAATCTACTGGTGTATCATAAGAGCGACAGTCAATCGCTTAGCGTTAATAGTGGGTGGTAGGATGCTGCTAACTGGCTACCTTCCTTCTGACCAGTAGTTTAAAATTAGGAAAGGCGACAGATAGGCCTTAGTAGATTTGCCATAAGTAAAAAATACAAATATTTATACGATTAAACGTCTCTAGGAAATTAATAAAACTTCTAAGATTTCAAATAAAGAGTGGCGACGACATATTGGAATTGATTATTATTAAAACACAGAACAAACTAAAACTCATTTAATTGTTTTCTAATTAAGTCAAACCAGGGTATTTGTTTTATGAATATTTTAATGTTCTTAAGAATAGAAATCTTTGGACTGAAGATAATCAGAAACGCAGTTATTTTTACCAAAACTCGATAAATATGCATCTTAGTTTAATGTACGTGGACCATCATGTACATTTTGATTAATTCAGCAAAATTAATTTTTCTAATAGCTTAATATATTTTTTAACCTATTTGGTGAGTACGATGATGTAAAATGATGATAATCTTATAAAATATATACTCTATAAATAATATTTTCCAAAATTATTACAAATCAGAATTTATAAAAAAAATTTCATCACCTAATGCCTTCTAACAACAATGATATACAGTACTATAAATGCCTTTTACTTCTAATTTATGTAATTAAACTTGACATAATAATAATATCACAATTTTTATGGTGTTTTGAATCAGTTTTATATCTATTTTTTTTAAAAGGAATGAAAGAAAATAAATCTTTGACACATATATAGAATATCACAATTTATCTCATTGCCTGAAAATAGGTATATTGTAGCTTAAACATGTGTTAGAAAAATGGATAATTTTAATACTCTGAGGTGAGAATTCCATTTCTGTTTTGTTTCTTGAGATAGCACGAAGTATTACAGGACAACCGTTTCGGGTGTAATCAGATAAATTATCTACTTTCTGAAGGGAAGAAACTTGTGTTTAATTTCAACACTAAGATGTATATTTATTAAACCAGCTTGTAAACATTTCCATCTAACAATTGTATTTATTACCTATGCACTAGGATGTATATTTATTAAACCAGCTTGTAAACATTTCCACCTAACAATTGTATTTATTATCTATGCACTAGGATGTATATTTATTAAACCAGCTTGTAAACATTTCCACCTAACAATTGTATTTATTACCTATGCACTAGGATGTATATTTATTAAGCCAGCTTGTAAACATTTCCACCTAACAATTGTATTTATTACCTATGCTTTTCCTTCTTTAACTATGCAATTGATAAAATAATATGATGAACAGCTAAGACAGTTAATACTGAGTAATTTTAAGATTGCCTTATAGATTTTATTTAGATTACTTAGATTTGGATTACTGCTTACTTCTCAACAGGAATTCTTAATAATTACTGGTGAACAGTATCACCGGTTACTCCTCTTTACAGTAGTAAATAATAATTTTAGTAAGAAGCTACACAGTAAAACAGAAAATAAACAATTTATTTGCATACATACATATAGGTAACTGATTTTTGACTAAAGCTATAGAGTTACAAAACTCATCTACGTGTTTTATGGAGTAACGTTTTTATTGAACATCAAATTCTCCTTGACAGATTTTAGACATTGATAACTCTCGTGGTTATGAGATAATTAAACAGCCCCTGGAAAATGGAATGAGGAACCTTCTGATGATTCATAAAGCTCAGAGCGAAGACTTTGGTCTGTATAACTGTTCTGTATGGAACGAATATGGGCATGACAGTGTTCTAATTCAGTTGAAAAGACAAGGTTAGATTGTTAGTACATTTTATCATGTTATGTATAAAAAAACACGATGACATATAAAAATTCGTGATGAAAGTTATGCATGACATTTTGCTCTCACATGGACTATCTTATATGAACATTTTAACCTACTGGCAACTAATATATATTACAATGTGTTATTAATCATAGAATTCTGTGGTAATTCATAATTATTTTCTTAGCTTACATCTAGTGACGAATATTACTGTAATGTAAAAATTTCAAACTATGGAATTAAGTAAATTATTTTATATTCCAGAAAAGAAATTATTGTTCTCTTGCAAGATGTAATGAGGTTAAAAGAGCTTGATTTTAAAAATAACTTTACGCATGGTTTATGCTGAAACATATAGTTCTTAAGATTAAATTGTATATATTTTTGGCTTTTGATGCTTATGTGTTCCTCCTTTACTAAAGGTACTAAAGATTAAGACAAAATTGTACTGTTTATCTTTTCAGCTTAGTAGTTGCATCTTTAAACAAGTAATCTGGATTTAGTTTCTACATCTGTACCTTTGTTAAAGTAACTTGTTTCTGAACATTGGAAGATACCTAATATCTTTCTATCTGTCTTACTGAACCAATTTTTAGAAGGATCGTTAACTTGATCAATTCGATAACTTAGGATGATAATAACAAAACTTTAATAAAATAAATTCATGGTGAGCAGAAACTTTTAACAGATCTTTGAAGCATAAATTTAGATTAAAAACATGTAAATGACTGTTAGTGATAGCAATTGTAATCAATTTGCAAGATCTGACATGTTTTATCTAGTATATACTTTATAAGAAAATTTTCAGAAAGTATACCAACTCTAATCATAATTGCTGGATCGATTGGAGGGATCGTTTTTGTCGCATCAGTCACAGCTGTAACAATTATGTGTGTGAGGAAACGATCACCAATGAAAAGTGAGTTTTTTCGTCTACAACATATTTCTATTTTGATATAGCAGAAAAAAAATTCTTTAGGTTTAGTCTTGCATATTTAAATGGCTATGGGTAAGAATTTTATTATGTCCCTAAATGTACTGTAATTAATTTATAATTAGTAGCCTGTTTCGTCAGAAATTAATGTCGCGTTTTGGAACACTTTCATTAACCACCCCTGAAAAAACCTACATCAGGTATAATAGTTAAACGAACCACCTAAACGCCACGTTCGTATAGCCTATATAATGTGTAAAGTTTAGTATACTCTAATCCCTTATGGTGATGGTACACGGCGGGACACACATTCGGCATGTAATGCTGTTTGAATACAAGAAGAGAAATAACGCCTCTGTAGCCACAAAGAATATCAAAGTAATTTATGGAAATGTTTTGAACGTTCGTAAGTATCGACGATGGTTCAGCAAATTTCGTTCAGGTAACTTTAGCCTTGAAAACTGTGGTGGCAGGGGCCGACATGTTGGAATTGATGTTGATGCTCTGAAGACTCTTTTGAGTCTAACCCAAGTCAACACACTC
>NW_013666307.1:301179-301842 GCF_000517525.1 Limulus polyphemus
CTCTCCAAAATCATCGTTTCCAACGTGTGAACATCGCTTCGTCTCTTCTGGCGCTTAATGCGCATGAACCATTTTTGGACAGAATTCTCACCGGTGATGAAAAGTGGATTCTCTATGCGAATATTAAACGTCAAAAACAATGGCTCAGTAATTGACAAAAACCACTTTCGACCACAAAACCTGGACTTTATTCGCAGAAAGTGATGCTTTGCATTTGGTGGGACATCAAAGGAGTAATTCATTTCGAACTCCTCAATCCACAGCGAACTGTCAATGCAAAGATCTATAGTCAGCAACTGGAACGTTTAATTCAAGCCCTTCATCAGAAACGCCCTTCACTCGTTAATCGGAAAGGCATTCTTTTTCTCCACGACAATGCACGTTCACATGTAGCACGTTGGACGCAACACGAGATTATGGAATTGGGTTGGGTAGTGCTCCCCCCACCAACCATATTCTCCAAATTGGGCACCATCAGATTACCATCTTTTTTCGTTCGCTGCAACACCATCTTAATGGGAAAGCGTTTGCAAATGTGGAAGATGTTAAAGAGGACATCGACATGTTTTTTTGCCTCAAAGCCAAATGATATCTATAAGCAGGACATTCACAACCTGATTGTAAGATGGAAAAGCATCATCGATAAGAATAGAGACTATTTAA
>NW_013666307.1:302516-309966 GCF_000517525.1 Limulus polyphemus
GGAACTTATCATCTTGGATTACGTATTTTCTAAGAAATGTTTACAGAAACATGTTATAATTGATGTAGTTTTTATTTTGTGAAGTAGAATACTAGACAATCCGTAGAGTTGTTTCTGCTGTACGTACAGCAAAGCATGTCAGTCACTTCCATAGTATGAATGGTGGGTGGTAGGTGCTGCTGGATGGTCAGTGATTTAAAACTAGGGATCTCAGTAGACAGTCTTCGTAGCTATGTCATGAATACAAAATGCTAATGCTATTAAATTCCTCAGAGTGCAAGTAAAATGAGAGTTAACTGGAAATTGTAGAACAAAATTTAGATCTATATTGTATAAAGAGTTATTTATAAATACTTAAAAGAAATTGAATGTTTTTGGATTTGAAGGGTTATTCAAGTTAATATACAAAATTAATGATATTTATTGCAATCGATTCTTTGTTTATTTTTTTCAACAGTTAGAAAATTTCAATCAAGGAATAAAGGGAAAGATTCAGATACATCTGCTAGAGATTACGAGCTGAAAGTTCAGGTCCGTAGTACATCGTCAGTATCCAATGAGAACGATCCTGGCTGGAATATCACAAATGACGTCAGCCGTGCACGAGAAGCAAACGACCTATATAAATTTCCAGCCGAATACTCGGATTCAGTCTTTACTCCTGTTTTGGTAAGAAAAAACACTTTTAATTTTAAACGTCAAATTTATTAAATATTATTAAAAATATACATTTTACACTAGTTTTCTAATTATATGTACCAATATTTCTAAACTAGATTTTTCTTAGTTGGCCAAAATATATTTCAAAGGACAAAAATGTTAAACCATGAACAATGAATTAAAGAATTACTCACTTGCTTATAAATGAACATTTGACTATCAGTAGTATTTTCTTTGAAAGCTATATCTTTCGCTGCGATGGTTGATTAAAATAATATTTTTAGAACACCCACCCACACATATATGCAACCAAGTAAAGCACTTGAAATCGGTGCTTGAGTTTACAGTAGATATTATTAAATGTTACAGCGCTTGATGTGAATATTATATTCTTGTTTTCTATATTGTTGTTTTTTCTCTCAAGCCGTTATGTGTGACTTTGTTTTTCATACTGTCAACCAACTAACACTCAATTATTATTGTACTTTAACTGACAAGGGTTTTCTGAAACCACAGATAGAAAGCCAAACTTTTACCAAACCAAGGATAAATATAGCACAAATGCTTGTCTAGTAGATGTTGTAAACAAACTAATTAGACACAAGTTCATAGAAGAAAAAGGTTAAAATTCTATAGAAAATAAATGATTTTTAAAAGCTTCTTGCTGTTTCTAAGCCAATTTCGTTTTTCTAATATTGTTGCAAGCCAACACTAAATAATAATAGGAAAACCTGAATTTTATTTGTTTTTTTGTTAAGCGAAAATCAGTTTATCTTAAATGTGTTATAATAATACAAAAATTGAATAAATTAATTAGTCAGTATTATGATGCCTTTTTGTGGCGAATAGTCTATTGCAGGGCAACATTTCATTAATATGTTACTCATTGTTGAGTTTATTTTCCTTCATTCACACGGAATTTAATTGTAGCTACAAAAAGTACTTCTTACACCAATAAGTAAGGAAGATCGATTCTTTAAATGTTGTTTACTTGGGATTAAAAGTTTGGCAATTTCAATCCAGCTATTACCTTTTTATTAAGGTTTTCACTCAGTATGAATTTGTTGAGAGTCTGGTAACTTTTTTAACTCAATATTTGACACGTTTAGTATTACATACTTATATAGAAAAACATTTTTATAACACATCATACTCTGTTTTCTTAAAGAAAATACTGAATTAGATTAGATAATTTACTTTATGTTTTCTGTGTTGATACAGGAAACTCCAGCCAGTAATGGCTACGTCCCTTATGTCGACTACACTAAAGAATACACACCTCCATCTGTACAACAACTAGCCAGATTACAGTGCTCTTCCCAGTACCTGGAAGAAATAGATCCTCGTTTCCATGCAGGCTATGCGAACCCTTACCTTCGGAATTCTCATTCAACTCTTCCTTCTCCTCATGGTGTATATTTGAATAACAGAGGTCAATTTTTTAGTAATACATTTCCACAGAAGCATTACATTACAGCAGATCCTAATTCGGCTCAAGTCCAGACCTCGACGGTGGCCACACATGTCTGACGAAAGGAGAATATTTCCTTACAGTTTTGGACCATAACCTTCTACGGTTTCCGCATCACGGATGTCTTGGTGGTTATTCTGCCTCGATGTGCATTATAGGGCGTCTTTTCCTCTGAAATGCGAAACACCTTGCAAAATGTCCCACTCCTATATTTGAAAGATGCTCATGGTAACTGACTTGCAAAACATAAAGAACTGTTTTGGGTTTGAAGTTGCAATAAGAAAACATTTGCATATTATATAGTCGAAAAAGACGTTTGAATATGGGTTTTTTAATAATATATTATTAACGTAATCCACTAGTACATTCAGGTGTACCTATGAAATATTAAGGTCAGTAATAAACACGTAGCTTTGTAGTTAGCATTTGTAGCCCCTTCAATAAAAGAACACCTATATCTACCCCTCTTAAATGAGATTCATAAAATCTTACGTTCATTTAGTTAATAAATGTTTCCATGAATCCAACTTCCCTACTTATTTTGAGGTACAAACAGATTACTTTAGGCTTTACGATCCTCACAGCTCAGAAACCCTTTCTTGAACGGCTTACCCTGTTATTGGTATATGAATAGTCTCCATCTCAATGTATTTTACTCTAGAGAGACTTACGAAAATTTATTTGATTTCTCAAAAGAACCAAATAGTTTCTCGAGAAAAATCAATGTAATATTTTATTAATAATTATTTTGTTATGAAATCACGTATCGTAGGTTGTAGAAGCATACTGTCAACCATATCAATGAAAAAGTGACATCTATTAAGAATTATTCTGTTTTGAAATTATACATTCACATTAATTATAAAATTTTCTAATAATCATATTACCAATAAAGGAGAATAAAGTAGAATATGCGAAACCAGAGAAAATTGGTGAACTTTCAGGATCAGAAACACCCGAGTATAATTTATATAACTTTGACCTCCTAAAGTAGAGGTTACACTTCGTAGAATGTAAGGATATGTTCGTCTATTTTTTTGCTATATTATTTTTATTTCCTTAAACAAAAGAAGGTAATATTTGGAAACAATGAAAGTAAAAATATTTTTCTAAACGTACTTGGCAGTTAAGTAAAAATATTTTCAAGTTACTTACAATTGGCAAAGTATTGACATATTAATATCTTCTCAGTGATATATACATAAATAAACCATTTGGTATACGTAGGCTGGTATACATTTGGCTAGTGTTTACGGTTCTTTAAGTCATGTGTCCCTTTGACTGAAAAATACTTTTTATTTCAGCATAAGAATCTGATGACATGATTATCTATTTCATTTACGATGTGAACCTTATGCACATGACAATCCAAGGTATCTATGCTCAGATCAATGGATGTTGCGTTTAAACGTCTTTGTTGTGCTAAATACGCCTGATGGTACTTATGTAAAGTGCTAGATGAAATATATCTTTGTTGCTATATTCTAAAAACTGTGCTGTAATATTAAGTTCCTTACTCAACGTTGTGCTGTAATATTTAATTGATTCTTAAATCTTGAAAGAAAGAAAAATACAATCTAATTGAACTGAAACTGCGTGTCTTATTTTGTTTTTATTTTACTTTAGCGAGAAACAATATTAAACTTTTAAAACTCATAATAAAGGTGTAATTATAAATAATATAAATGAACGTACATCTTTTAATATATACTCTACAAAATTATCTGAACAGCAGTTGTGAAATATCTGTATGAAATGTATTTATATTCTAATGAAAATCCTTCATACATGCATGGCTCTAAGTTATCATTAATATTGGAAATTGGAATGTTTCCATATAGGGTAGTTTTCAGTTTCAGTTGCTGTTTTAGCACAAAGCAACATAATAGACTATCTGCGCTCTGTTCACTGCGGAGAATCGAACCTCAAATTTTAGCTTTGCCTGTTTGTTTGTAGTTAAGCGCAAAGCTACACAATAAGCTATCTGTGCTGTACCAACCTTGGGTATCGAAACCCGGTTTTTAGCATTATCAGCCATCACACTTACCGCTGTGGCACTGGAGAGCATTAAGCGTTGAAAGTTCGTAAATTTATTTTTGACCCACTTAATGACTACTCAGGTAATAAGTTAAATTTCATTTAAAAACCTTAATGAGTTTTAATAACAACAGTGTTCTTGATTAAACGTTTAAGTTCTCAGATGGCATATAATCATTTCCAAAGCATGCACAAATTATATGGAACACTTTACACAAGAATTCGGTGATTCTGCTGAATCAAGCGTTACATCTAATCTTTCGGTTCATGTAGGATAATTGTAATTCTTAAATCTTCTAATAGAAAACTAATTAAAGTGTAAAATAGGTTTAAAACACAAATCAGCAAGATCATATGATGTATAGAACAAACACAGTTTAGGTTAGAAGAATCACTCGAGTGATACAGAAAACTCGTGTTTATCCCTTTCTTGATTACACAGTAAATTTTAATATTTTACGGAAATGTCCTGATGTAAACACAAGAAATTCTCGAGAGAAAGTGGAATCCAAAAACTTAATTTTAACATATAAGATTTGTCAACCAGTTTCTGTTTTTAGCTGCAACTGTGATATCTAGAATACATCAATATAATTTTACTTTTGTTTTTATTAAATATAGTTTCTCCTAAGCTGATTATTTACTTCGCTATCGAATATAAGTTTATATAGTGCTCACATATCATCACAAGCCTATACAATGAAGATTCAAGTTGAGTGAAAGATGTTGGGAATATTCCATATTCTAACCTTTATATCACAGTAACAGTCCTTCAAAAAGAGAAAACACTATGCCCTATGGGATCCATATTATTAGTAAGAAAGAAATGAAATTATAGCTAGTGTTATGCATTGCACAGGAAATATTTATATTTTTTGCATAAAAATACATATATCATAAGAAACTGGATCAAATATGTAATAAACAACAAGAATGAAACGCTTCTAATTAGTTCTATACGAAGATCTCAAAGTATCGTTATATTTTACATTAACAATTTACATGACATAAACTTCCAGTTTGCTGAAAGTAAAAAGCATATATATAAAAAAACTATTTTTCACGAGGATGATCTGGCATCTTCAGGTGACTGGCATATAATGATTTGAAGGAGAACAAATATGAGTTTAAATTTAAACCGACATCATAACTTAAGTAGTATAAGTGATGCTCAGTAATATTAAAATTAAACAAGTCTTAGTTTTACACTAAAGTATATTTTACTATTCGCGTTTATTTGCGTTGTTACACAAAAGCAATTAAATGAAAATAGCTAAATATAAAATATTAACAGGGGTGTCAACATCACAGACCATTGATTACTCCGATTAAAAAGGCCGAGAGTAATTCTTTCTAATGTTGATTGTTTGTTTGGGTTAGATCCACTTTTAAAGAGTTACAGTAAATAAATCCGTCCGAATAACTCATCAATCCTAACTTTCCAGAAATTTTCAAAACTATACTTTCAATACATTTCTAAATAGCTCAAAACCGCAAAAGAAATGTTACCAATCAAACTTCAGCGTTCGAGAGCTAACTGTCGTTATTCTTGATAGAATAACCTATGTCGGGTTATACAGTAAGATCCGTTTAAGCAGTATTTTAGCTTACACTACACCTTAGTAATATTCTGCTTAACTTAGACTGAACACAACTCGTATGATTCAACGCAATATTCCCAAACTATCGAAGTATTTACATCACTTCACAGAAACTATGGCCGAGATTGGTAGTGTAGAGAAGATAATATGTTTACGATAACGATCAAGCATATTTTTTGACCCCATTATCTGCTCTGTCGAGGATATATTTAATGTTTAACTAGATCGTGTCTGTAGCTATTGAGTTTAGTGGAACTTTCCATTAGATGCTATTTCAAGTTTACCTAGGTGTTTTACATATGACTCTCGCGTTACTATAAAATGTTTTAATAATACCCAGTATTTATATGTAATCATGTGCTGACGGCCATGAAATGAACAGATCAGCACGGATGTTTTTACGGTAAACTTCGGTAATAAACTCTACCGCTTATAGTACACATTTAATTATTTTATAGGAACTACTTTTTTTCCTTGTTATAGATCTAAGTGGTGAAGATGTTTTAAACTCTATCACAGCAAATATAAAACTTTCTTAAATTATACGGTAAGTGTAGGATTGTGTTCCAAATCATTATTAACTTGTACCTGAAAGTTACCCCACCCCCAAATATAACTTAGATGTCAACATAAAGTTTCTTACAAAATGATGCAGTTTGTTAACTGAGAAATGTAGTAATAACAACAATTCATCGAATAGATTGTCACTCATATAATATTTCGTACGTAAGCAAACCGGTAGAAACCAAGAGAACAAGCTTAAGGAACATAAGACATCACTAGTCTTTGAACATTCTAAAGCCTGTGGTAATATTGAGTTCACCGAATCATCCAAAATGTTACATCATGAAAATAATACTGTTATTGGAAAAACCAAGAAGACTTTAATAATAAGACATAAGACATCACTAGTCTTTGAACATTCTAAAGCTTGTGGTAATATTGAGTTCACCGAATCAACCAAAATGTTACATCATGAAAATAATACTGTTATTGGAAAAACCAAGAAGACTTTAATAATAAGACATAAGACATCACTAGTCTTTGAACATTCTAAAGCCTGTGGTAATATTGAGTTCACCGAATCAACCAAAATGTTACATCCTGAAAATAATACTGTTATTGGAAAAACCAAGAAGACTTTAATAATAAGATCAACAAACAGCCAGACACACCTCTGTATCTCTTTAAAAGTGGGTCTAACCCAAAAAATGAACGTAAGCAACAATTACTTTCAATATTGTTAATCGGTTTAATCAACGGTCCGTGTTATTGACTTCACGTATTAAAAAATTATATTTAGCCCTTTTTATTTAATAACAAATAATAAAACATACTTTCGGGTAAAATTAAGAATTATTTTGTGAAATTTCTTTCAAAATTTTTTAAACCTGTTATTATTTCTAAACTTATTGATCAATTTTAACACTATTGACATAATAATGCTGGATCGTCACTTGTATTACTCACGTTTTTTTGTTTTTTTTGTCGGTTTAAATTTAAACTCATATATTAACTCTGTTAAACCGTTGTATGTCAATCACCTGAAGATTTGTTTGTTTGCTTTTGAATTTTGCGCAAAGCTACACGAGGGCTATCTGCGCTAGCCGTCCCTAATTTAGCAGAGGGAAGGCAGCTAGTCATCACCACCCACCGCCAACTCTTGGGCTACTCTTTTACC
>NW_013666307.1:310966-313518 GCF_000517525.1 Limulus polyphemus
TTTGCGAGTCGCGCGCCTTATCCACCAGGCCATGCCGGGCTCCACCTGAAGATGCCAGGACAACCTGGTGAAACGTTGTGTACTTATTTACTTCTTACTTCCAATAAACTCCGAGTTTATGCCGAATAATTTGTTAATTCAATATTTTCTCGAGTTTCCTCACTATACCTAGTATAATATTTTGTTTAAAATAGTGAAAAACCAAACACAAAATTAAGATATACATAATTTCAATTATAGTTTAAAAGTTTCATTTTTTTCCGGAAGTTATTAACAAGGTATTTAATTATTTTTTTTTAATATATAGTTGTTGCTCTGGCTTTGAAGGAAAACGAATCACTCTCGATAAAAACTGAAAATTTAAAAAATCTGTTGGAACGAATAGCTTTAGAAGCACATTTGTTTTATATTTTGCAGGCACAAGTTTAAAGTCATTGTTTTCCAAGTATATAAAAAATAATAACGGTGCTTTAAAATAATCTCTACCAGTTTTAATTCCTTTTCATGAAAAATATGAAGCATTATTTTTGTAATTTAAAATATGATGTTCTAAGGAAAGCTAATCTAAAGTCATCGCCATGATTAGAATAAGTTAAGTTTTAACAACAATGGGTTCGTACTATCATTAAAAGCCTTAAAACTTTTTAATTTACTAAAAACTAATAAAAATAGATCCGCTCTTTAGCCTAATAACTGACCAAGAATATATATTTGGTTTCTTTAGTTCCTAAAAACGAACAAAAAATCATAATATTATCTTAATGATCTTATGCTCATAAATCAAGATGAATATCCCCTAAATCTTAATTAACTCTCTTAGACTTTCCTAAAGAGTAATGGTTTACTTCCAGACTCAAATACATTACATATCCATGAAACAAGGATATTTTATTACATTGAAACTGACAGTTCTTTAATGAACATTGAAATTTCATAAAAATAAAAGCAACGCCTTTTGGTATATCAGTCACGAATAAAAAAAGAATAATTTCAAAAGCTAGGTCAAATTAGACCCTCTAATACTTCCTAATGACAAATCACTTTCTTTATTAGTTTGCTTATTTTACTACATAATTTGAATGTAATATTTACTTTCAAATCACTGTATAAAGTTTTAAAATCATAATAAGTTTTATTTTCTGGAATAGTATGGCATTTAACACATTTATACATAGAAATCTTCCATGAATGTTTGTTAAATATTATGTTTCTTGTTTCTTAGTCCCCTTTCTTTTCCTTCTTAGCACAATTACTAAGTAACTAATTATATATACATATATCAGAATTGCCTGCAATTCTTCCTAGAAACAGAGCTGCCGAGTCAGATGCTAATGCGTGTATTGATATTCACGAGAGTGTATAAATTATTTTTCTTATAATCACTGATGTTTTTTCAGTGACTTAATGAAGAATCACTTGCATTACTATATTTTGTAGAGTCATATATTCTGCACTGATTAGTGATTAGGATATTTCTTTTGACATATCTGAAATAGAGTTCTTCACAATAGCACACATACATCGTGTTTTGGCTGCGCTGTGTTAGTGACACACTTGTTGGTTTTATAAGTTCTAGCTCTGTACAGCCTTTCCACAATCACTTTAATGAGCTGTTATACTATTAAACGCTTTCCATAATCACTTTAATGAGCTATTCTACTATTAAACGCTTTCCACAATCACTTTAATGAGCCGTTCTGCTATTAAACGCTTTCCACAATCACTTTAATGAGCCGTTCTGCTATTAAACGCTTTCCACAATCACTTTAATGAGCTATTCTACTATTAAACGCTTTCCACAATCACTTTAATGAGCTGTTCTACTACTAAACGCTTTCCACAATCACTTTAATGAGCTATTCTACTATTAAACGCTTTCCACAATCACTTTAATGAGCTGTTCTACTATTAAACGCTTTCCACAATCACTTTAATGAGCTGTTCTGCTATTAAACGCTTTCCACAATCACTTTAATGAGCTGTTCTACTATTAAACGCTTTCCACAATCACTTTAATGAGCTAAACTCTTTCCACAATCATACATTTTCGGTCAATTTAATATCTTTATTGCAAGATTACATCTTTAAATACAGAATTATAGGACTAAACCATGATCAGTTATATTTCCACAAAATAATTCTAATCGCTCACACCGAAGTTAACTTGTCTTCGGCCTAACATTAATTGATTCTTTATTATCTACGGCCTATATTCGATAAAGAGATAAATTAAAGTTTTTACTCTAGTTTAGTTAAAGCTAAGCTCTACCGTACTTAATACTATAAATTAATAAGCCAATTATTTATTCTACGACCTAACGATCGTAATTTAAATAGTATGATCTAGTAAGGGCGGAGCCTCCGGGTTTATTTTTACAAAACTCCAACCCGCCATATTATTGATGAGTTGAACAAAGTTAACCCGCCATATTATTGATGAGTTGAACAAAGTTAACCCGCCATATTATTGATGAGTTGAACAAAGTTAACCCGACCATATTATTAGATGTAGTTTAGAACAAAGTTAACCCGTACTATATTATTAGATAGTA
>NW_013666307.1:314518-325844 GCF_000517525.1 Limulus polyphemus
GCCATATTATTGATGAGTTGAACAAAGTTAACCCGCCATATTATTGATGAGTTGAACAAAGTTAACCCGCCATATTATTGATGAGTTGAACAAAGTTAACCCGCTATATTATTGATGAGTTGAACAAAGTTAACCCGCCATATTATTGATGAGTTGAACAAAGTTAACCCGCCATGTTATTGATGAGTTGAACAAAGTTAACCCGCCATATTATTGATGAGTTGAACAAAGTTAGTTATCACATAAACTGCTATCTCATTGACCAAAATATAATTTTGAGAATTTATTTTAAATTAATCTTAATTTTTAAAAACCCATATGAAACATACCTTTTTAATAAACAGAAACACTAAATTAAGAAATCAACAAATATATTTCGAGTCTTGCTGTCTAGGTATTTCATTCTATACTTTCAATACTCTTTCAAAAAAACAATATCGGGTTATACTTTTTTTGCTAAGTATGATTAGTGATTAGGATATTTCTTTTGATATATCTGAAATGGAGTTCTTCACAATAGCACACATACACCGTGTTTTTGGCTGGGATATGTTGGTGACAAATTTGGTGGTTTTTTATAGGCCCTAACTCTGTACATTAAATTTTTTGTTGTCCAGCATCCCCATCAGAGGCATAATGGTTCTTACCCAACTTGGACAGCCATTTAAAACACAACCCAAAATTATTACAAAATCTCAAATTTAATGATATGTGTATATATCCACGATCTTCAGTTCCTCTATATATGAAAGTAAAATATTTTATTTCACTCATTATCATTAATATCATTCTCAATTAACTTTTTATTAAATTTTTTCAGATAAAAATATTCGGAATGCACCCCAGATGTTATTCATTTAGACAACTGTTATTCTTTTATCAAAGTGAATTGTATTTATTTTCTAAGTTTAAGTTGGAAGTCCAATAATCACGGGTATTTCCATAAGTTTTTGATACAGGAAATTGTTTGAATGAATTAATAGTAGTGTGAAGTAACTCAATCTTATCATGTTTCTCAGCATAAACAAAAATATATTTCAGTAATATGTATTATCATTAATTTCAAACGAACCTATTTCTTTTTTCCCAGTTTTTAACTTCAAAGAAAACTAAACTTTCGTGTTTCCAAATCCTAATAAGTTTCGAATAGTTGTCTTCTATGAGCACTATATTGGCATTTATGAAATAATAATTAGTCTTTCGAGGAATAAACGTTTTATTACTCCTATAACTCCAATGGTATAGAATGCAAACTTTATAGTTGCATTATTCACATAAAATTGAGTGGCGGCATCATTTTCTGTACAAAGATCACCAACATAAATAATTCTATCATTTCCTATTAGTGAATTATTTTTTAAATGTTGTATTTTTCTAGTAATTTTAATTTTAAAGTTATTAATACTTGATCTATTATTATCACTTTTCTTAATAAATAATTATAGTGTTTGATAAAGATCTTTGATTTGCTCAATACTTTTTATCTGCGTACATTTTGTTTACTGCATCTCCATCTGCATTTAGTTCTATTAAATTGTCCCCCAATAGCACAGCGGAATGTCTGCACTAGAAACAGGTTTCCATACCCGCGGTGGGCAGAGCACAGATAGCACAATGTGTAGCTTTTTGCTAATTACAAACAAAACGACACCAAAAAAACAACAAATTCTGTTAAATTTGTTATAGTATTTTTATTTGCACCAAACTTTTTATCATCATATTTTATAAATATTGTCATTTTTTGCAGATTCAGTATAAAAGGCATTTATACTTAAGTTAATGTTATAACTTTTATCTTTCGAATTCACTTATATTAGTTTCTAATGTTTCATTAAAATCTGCGATTTGCTCAATCATTTTTTCATTGTTTTTCTACGTAGTTTTGGTTGAGTGCATTATTTTCTGCAGATGGGTCACTGACATCTTTAATTTTTCTCTTTGCTTCACTTTCTATGAATGAAGTATTTACCAAATATTGTAATTTTCTCACAATTTCATTATTAAGGGCATTAATATTTAAATCAATATTATTAATTGATTTTTTCGTCTTTCTTGTTACTTCACTTTTATTACTTTCTAATGTTTTATCTACATACTTTCTGTTAACTGCATTAGTTTCTTCTATCGGTTCCTCTACATTTTCTATATATATATCATCAACATTATCATTACAAGGATTATAATATGAATCCTTTCGGTATATATAAGTCGTTTTTATTTATCTTAAGAATATCATTCAGAGATATGTCATCGATTTTGGTTTTACTAAGCATTTGCAATAAATTGATAGCATCATTATTATCAGTTGCATATTTAACATTTTTAATTGTTTAAATTATGCCTGAGATGTTTCTTCATATAAGTTGTCATAATAAAACCAAAAGTTCACTTATTATTGGTAAAGAGTTCACATAGTTTCAAAGCTTTTATTATAAACATTCATCATTCCTTTTCTCTTTTCAACTAATAAGAAATACATTCTATATAGTTTTGCTTGAGTTTGTCTGAGTTGCCAGAAGAACTTCAAATTCGTTACATTAATATAGCATTCGTGGTTCGAAACGTCGAAACAGATTATTAGATACAACTTTTCGTAATTAATATGGCTTACTGAACATCATTTTTCTGTACTAATATTATTTACCCGGCTGCTAGCAAATCTGAGTAATATCTGAAACTATCTAATTCGCCATCATTGAACGAAGCATTTTAATCTTTAGTGACATATTTATCATTGATAAATCTAACATACGTTTTTAATATATCAAGATTATGAAAAATCTTATTGTTTTCGTTTTGATTATTCTCCATATGTTAAAACTGGGTAACAGTATAAATGTTTCTGTTTTCATTACTTGTAGTATTTATTGCTTAATCTATCCTGAACAATACTTTTAATAACTCATACACCACTCCATTTGAATTCAAAATCAGCTTCGAGATTTAAAACTTGTTGTTCTGAGTAGAGTTTAATATGAGGTAACCATAACGAAATATCGCTTATAACAACTTTATAATTTTCATTATGTACATCAAGAATCCATCTTTTGGTAATCCGTGCATTATGAGAGGCATTATGTTTAAATGTTGTCACCAATTTATCAATATTAGCCTTACCATCATCATATCACATACCAGCATGTGTGTATACCATCATCATATCACATACCAACATGTGTGTACTTGAAGTTTCTGAGGTATCGATATAGAATAACATATTAAATGCTCTGTTCATGCTGTAATTAATCACTTGTGAAATTTGTACAATATGTAATCTAGTCTTGAAAAAAATATTTATTGTACTGATGTATGTTACATTATATGTTCCGGTTGAAGAACCATTTTGCTTTATATTTTTAAACTCTGAACAAATATAATCATTAGAATATAATATCTTATCGTTTATATCTTTAATGTATAATTCATATTTAGCATTCCATTTTTCATTGATACACTTATTATCACGATATTGTTTGTATTTAAAACTTCCTATAACATATTCATAATAACTAGGTACACTCGATAGGTTCCATTTTTTTTTTCCATTTATTTATAATAAAAATATTTTAAGTCTTATTCCATAAGACTTGAGATTTCCTTACTATATTACATATTTTACTTTCTATAATTTTTTCTGGTTTCTTATTTAAAACTTCTTTTAGTTTTGTTTAAAATATTTTCCATAAAGAAAAGCACCAATTTCCGGCTTTTTACACAAAATCAATTTTCAATAAACAGTAAACGATATTTGCTATAATTCATTGGTTACCACTTAAAAGTAACTTATATACAACTCGTTGTTTCTTTAAATCAACTGGATGATCGTTTTGATATGTAATCTTCACTCTTATTCTATAAATAAAATTTGACTTGTTATCACCTGCATACATATTGGATTTGTTTCTTTAATTTTAATTAAATTTCCAGGTGGACTAGAAGGAGTAAAGAAATGTAAAACATTGCTAAACTCACTATTGTATCATACTCCATTGACGTCACAATGAATGTAAAACATTGCTAAACTCACTATTGTATCATGCTCCATTGACGTCACAATGAATGTGAAAGGCATCTACACCTCCAATGATGTTAGCTATATATCATCCTCTCGTTTTTATTATTATTTTGTATATTTCGTATAGCTTCCCTTCAGACAAGTCAATCTGGTATTTGGAGCTAAACTGATTATAAGCCCTGAAGCTGCAAATTAAATACCAAATTTGTAGGAGAATCACGTTCATTAAATAATTTAACTAAAAATATTCCTCTTATGTACGATATAAAATTGTTTCAATTGCTCCTTCTTGAGAATCATTTCCATCGCAATATTAAAAAGTATTGTTATTAAATTTTTCACTAATGTTGTTCAATGATACCCAGATTACGATTATTTACATCGATAGGAGTTTTAAATTCTCTTGTAAAGTTTCAGAATGCTCATTACGTTTAGAATATAAAGCTATTAATCTTCCTACTCATTGTTATTAAACATTTCGTCAATACATAAATCTTGTTGAAATAACTCAATGTTTGAATAACTGTATATAACACTTCAAAAGGACTACGACTGACATTTTTTCTTATATACATTTTATACAATAATATATGAATTTTTACTGATACAATTTTTTGTAGACAGCTCGAATTATATATAATTTCTCTGTCACTTTATTTTAAATATTGTTCAATTTCTTTTTGTATTATACCTGTAGAAATTTTACAGAATGTCCGAAAGGTCTGGAAGCATAGGTGACTTGCAGCTTTTCTTACTTTCAGATACATGGCTGATTATGGTATTGTCAGAGCAAGGGAAGATCAAGTTTATCAAGATTGCTGCCAAGTTTAATGCATGTGTGTATAAAGAAGAGACCAGAGACACCGAACATCTGAAACAACGAATTCGAAACAAGTTTCGGACCACTGACAATGACACGAATTTGCTTTACATTTTTCACAAAGGATGGAAATACTGTATCCAAACTTGTTTCGAATCACAAGGACATCATGTGGAATACATTCTTTAAAATTCGTTGAAATGCCTATGGTTTCAGACTTTTTTGACACCCTGTGCTTTATTTACTATATATTCTACGTAAGGATGAAAATATTGAACGAAATTATATTTTATATTATTGTAATAACAAACTCAATGAGTACCAGATCCTTTACTTTTGCTTTAATTAACAATTCCACTTTCAAATGATTTTATCTTCTTAGGTTAGAGACCAATAGTTTAAACACCTTTAAAGCCTTATTTCTCATTATGTTCTCTGTATCTTCATTACTCAATGCGGTACTTCCCAATTTTGAATTACTCCTTTCCCAAGTGTTTTTTAAAACCTTTAGGAAATCCAGATCCACTAACTTTATTGATTATCTTTTTTCGTGCTTAAGGTGCCCAACCCACAAGTTACAATCACTTTGCAGCTGTTATTAATAAAGTGATCAAAAATGGTAAAAAAGCTTCCATTTTGTTTTAATTGTTCTTTTAAAATTGTTATTCTATTTCTATTATCTATCAGCTTAACTTATGTTTTTGTCAAAAACATTTGATGACTAGCCTTTTTTAGATTATCTAGTTGAAATGTAAAACTTCTTGCTTTTTGTATGCCGCTTTAATTTGTCTTTCGCCCATCATTTAAATACACACTCGCTGTAATAAAATTCGTTTATTATATATTAAGAATATTTTGTAATATTTTTCCGATTAATTATTTGTTATCATTACTTCTTTATATAATGTGTCTAATAAATCTAATGCTTCGTTATGTAACTTTTTAATATTGTTTCCTGCTTCTATCTTATCAATTAGTTTCGCTAATTTACGAATAATGTTTCACCACTTATTTTTATAACTTTACACGTACATCTTAAGACTTTTTAATTTTTCACTATATAATTTAGTGACATTTAACTTTCTAATTATTTCTAGATATTTTTCTCTCTTTCGAATGATTCTCTTCTTCCTGGATATTTATTTATTTTTCTTCTAATTTTTCAATTTTCGTATTTATTTTTATTTTTAACCACTTAAATATTTATTTACTGTTCCAGCTTTTTCACTCATTTCTTCAAGTAAATCAGGTTTACTAATTAATTCGGAAGGTAAAATGAGCTCTTGTTGTTCTAAAAATGAAACATCTATTTCTTCATTTAAACAAAGTTTATGTCTTTTGTCCTTCAATAGTTGTTGATTTCAACTGAGGTATTGTAATGTTATGAATCGTATCTTATAATGCTTTCAATTCTTTGTCTAGGGCTTTCATTATAAATTATTGGTTTAAAAAATTCTGTTATGGATTCTTCACATCTTACTTTATCTAAAACATGGGCTTCATTCTAAATTTTCATTTCTTTGTTTGGTATTGATAGTTGTTTTAATAAATTTCATTTCTTTGTTTAGTAATGATAGTCATTTTAATGAATTTATATATTTTTTATCTTCTTCACTAATCATTTATTTATAATTAAAAATAGCTAACTTATATTTAAAAACATCTAATTTATAGTTTAATTTTTAATTATAATTACCTAATTTACAGTTAAATAAATGATAGAGATTAAAGATTACACTGAATCAGGAAAGTTTGAAGATCCTAAGTCCTTTACTACCTAGACATTCATTTAAACTTTTAATTGCTGGTCCATCTGGTTGTGGAAAAAAAAATGTTGTTAAATCTAAGCTATGAATAATTAAACGATGATAATCTACACTTATGTGCAAATGATTTAGAATAGTCTAACTATGAAAAATTACAAGAAAACTTTACAATTCTTGTTAAATAGATGAGGATGTCTTACAATCTATCAGAACTCAAAGTGAGAAAAAGAAAATTATAGAATTATATAAAACAATAAGAAAAAACATTATTCTTTAATAACTTAGAAGATATTATAAATGTTGATAGTTTAGATGAAAAAAAACAAATACTGCGTTGTTTTTCATTATTGCATAATTAAAAAGAAATGTAATAAAATAGTTAAGCCTTAAAAAAGTAAAATGTATCAGTAATTTATCTGTTCACAGTCTTACTATTCAACTCTGAATGAATTGTAATTATTCTATTTTCTAATTTCAAGATAGATAAATATAAGAGATTATTGGAGAAATTGGTAGGTCTGATAATGTTAAAGAATTTTAAACATATATAAACAAACTGATGAAAACAAGTATGACTTTGTATTGTGAGATTCTGAACTGAGATATAGAAGGAATTTTACTCCCATTATAAATGATGGAGAAGTAGTTAGAGAAGAAAATATACGTATATCGGAGAAGTTACACATTCTATTCTGATGCTAATATAGTTACGATAAGTTTTACAATTTTATTCGGCGCTTCTGGTTTAGCAGCGTTTGCTATTGTTCCTTTAGCAGCATTAAGTCTAAGAGTCGGGGTCATATCTCTAAATGTTTATGGTTTCCTGCTAGAAAAGAAAATATAGAAAATCTTACAGCTTTTATAAAGAAATGCCAAGTTATTAAAATATTACTGAAGAAGAAATTAACTTAAAGGTGAAAGATTTCATACAAACATTAGAATACTTTCTCAGAGAAGCCTGGCATGACCTGTTAGCTAGAACGCTCCTTTACTGTACATGCTCGCCTTTTCAGTAGTGGGGTTGTTGTAATGTGATGGTCAATCCCATTCTTTGTTGGCAAAATAGCAGCCTAAGCGTTGATGGAGGGCGTTGCTATATAGCTACCTTCCCTCTAATCGATCACTGTTAAATTAGGGACGGTTAGCACAGATAACCCTCCATTAGCATTGCGCGAAATACGAAACAGAGAAATACAACATTATAACCTTATCACTAACTTTATATTTAGCAGTTGGAATAATTTTTACATTATTTAGATTATTAAATACTTTACTTTCATGTTCTTTTTTACTTGTTTCAACTGGAGTCACCTTAATCGATGTATCATATGAATTAGTTGATATGATAACATTTTTATTAAATGATCTAAAACATTAATCCATATCCTTGTATTCTGTTAACTCTTTCATCAACGTAAACTGTAGCATCGCTACAATCTGATCATTAAATAGTTTTTGAGCTTATTAAATATTAGAAATAACTATGGTTTTTTTTATTTCACACACAATTTTAGTATCGGTTGTGCATAGAAAACATTAGTTTGTTCTATTCATAACGTTTCACCATATTCACCTAGTGAATACAAAAGTTGAAATGGCACTTTATGCTTTCTCTCAAATATCTGTGATGATGGTGTGTTGTCTCTAGCTTCATGTACTGCTATTTGATAACTAATTAGTAGCAATGGAAGATGTTGATCGCACGTTTGCTAATGTCAATCCACATAAACGGCTAACTGATTTAACAGTGTACAATCGTATATCCCCCATCATGCCATCAGAAGATGGATAAAGGGCTGTATCTTACTTACTGATGCCAGATAAATGGTGCAACTATGTGTAACCGATATAAAAAGGTGTGGAAATGTTTTAGCTTGTTTATTAATGAATACTGTTCCTTTATCAGTGTGTTTTTGGTTACCTCTCTTTGATAATTTCTTTGAATGCCTTTGTTATTTCTTCTCCCATGTTTACTTTCACTGGAATAGCAGCCAAGCATATTTACCAAAAACTTCTATAACTATTAAAATATAGTTTGTGTTATAATTGTAAAATATAAATTATCTCTTATCAACTAAATCTACTTGTCATCATTGCTCGTCAATATGTGCTATGAAAACTTTTAAATTTACATGTAATTGGTTTGTGTTTTGTATTATTGATCTTACTGATGTAAAAAAAAAATATGTTATTTCTTTTTGAGGTAACTGGGTTTTTCTTTTTCATTCTCGTATACCACTAAACTATCTCTCTGGATCATAATAGGAATATATAATTTTTTTAATAGAGACTTTTTGTACCACAAACTTCACATATTTCTTCAATCACAGGTCTCCCATTCTTTGAGGTAGCCACGGCCCAAAGTTTCCTGACGTCTAATAATTAGTTTTATAATCTTCTGACAAATTTTTCACGTAAAATAGTACTTGAATAGTACTCAAATCTTCTACTAATTCTTGATCTGCAATATGTCTATCATCTGTAACTTTCGACTCACTATAAGCAATATCATGTTTCTTACGTGCTAAAGCACTCCATTAATACCAGGATCACTTCCTGCTAGACGTTTTTGAAGCATGGTAAAGGGCTCAAAGTGCTAAAATCCAGGAAAATGAAACTCAGATCATCTCTTTTTTTCATTAATACCAATTTAATTTTGCATTCTTAATGTAGAAAATATAAAGAACCATTTGAGAAAGGATACATCCTGAACTTCAACGAAGAGCTGTTCATTATTACTGAAATTTTGTAAACAGACCTTATAATATGTCTCCCAGTGGCACAGCGGTATGTCTGCGGACTTACAACGCTAGAAACCTGGTTTCGATACCCGTGGGACAGAGCACAGACAGCCCAATGTCTAGCTTTGTGCTTAATTACAAACAAAAAACAATTTTATAGCATATGAAATTATAAATGTAGAGGATGAAAAAATTGAAGAAAATTTCTAGAAACTAGAATTAGTTAAATAATTAGAAAAAATGTAATAAAGTATTTGTAAAATGGTTAGAATATCCTGATAAACTTAATTCTTTGGTTGATATGGCAAATATTATCTAATGATCTTGTTTTAGAGCAGTTGAAATTTAACATTGTTAATTGTGGAAATTCGTTTACCTTCTGATATTTTCATCATTAATTCTTCTTTTCTTAAATCGGTTCTATAGGTAATTATTCTGTCATTCTTTTGTACAGATTAATTCTTTTTTCTGGTTAATCTCTGGTAAATATTCTAATAATTATTTTACTCTTAACATAATAAAGATATTTCCATAAATGATTCTTTTTAATTAAAATAAATTAATGTAACTTATTTAAATTATATAGTATAAGTACTACATGAGGTTTCACCTTTTCTATTTCGTTATCTTTCTTATCGTTTCTCTGAACGAGTCTTTTAATTGAAATACAATTTTAAAATGTTATTTATTAAGGTGTTAAATTTCGTATTTATAATTTTCTTCTAGTTTATATTCACCAGTCTTTCTAGCTGATGGTAATATTTCAAACGTTACCCAATTAGTAAATTTCTCCGTTATGTACCTTTATGATCCAAATATTAGTTTGTACAACCTATTCTCATTAATGAAGATAGTGTAAGGTTGTGTGTTAAAGAGATAAGTCTCTGGATGACTCCTTATATTTTATAGCATTTGCCTATTTTTGCTATCAAAAATGATCATAAAAAGTTTTAGTGGAATATTTATATTCCAATACTTCGACTATGTCCCTAGGTTTAAACCCAGAATTATTATTTTCCTATAAAATGAAGTATTAAACATAGATGTATTATTTTTTATATCCAGAAGTCTTTCCATTCATTTAAACATGTTTTATTAATACAGACATAATTTTCTGTAAGATGTAATTTTTAAAATATTAAAGGGGCTCTGTTTTGGAGCCCTCTCATATTAAGGAGTCAGTGTTTCAGAGCCCTCTTACATTATAACATAACAAAATGGTTAGGGACAAAATGAGACCTATTGACCGATCTCGGCTGTCCCATCCTCTAAAATAAATTAAAATAATTAAAAAAATCTTAAAATCAGCTCTTATCATTCATATAGTTATCAAGTTTTTTTTTTAAACTCACTTAAATTTACTGTCTCTACAACATCAGAAGGCAACCCATTCCAAACCTCAACCATCCTGTTAGAAAAATAAAACTGTCTTAGCTAAAGATAACTCCTACCCTATCAGAATTTATATTTAAGTCCCCTAGTCCTACCATTCTCACCATTAAGTATGAAATAGATGATGCATCAACATTATCAATTATCTTAATATTCTTAAACACCTCAATCAGATCCGCCTAACTCTTCAAAGATCTTAAGCTTTCCTCATATGACAAATCCTACATCACAGGCACCATTCTAGCAACTCTCCTCTAAAAACCTTCCAAAAATGTAATGTCGTTCCTAAGGTAAGGAACCCAATACTGAACACATTACTCATATTGTGGCCTGACCAACGTCCTATACAATGAAATTATAACTTCTTTAGACTTGTATTCAATATTTCTGTAGACATAACCTAAAATCCTATTTGCCCTACTACTAGCAACACCACACTGCTTGGATGGCTTTAGAGAGTGATCAACCATTATACCAAGATCCCCTTCTTTCATGACACTGTTAAGGTTATTTAAATCCAACATACATGTATAATTCAAATTATGATAAACCACATGCATTATCTTGCATTTATTATAACTAAAACCCATCT
>NW_013666307.1:326844-335795 GCF_000517525.1 Limulus polyphemus
ACTGTTAAGTTATTTAAATCCAACATACATGTATAATTCAAATTATGATAAACCACATGCATTATCTTGCATTTATTATAACTAAAACCCATCTGCCATTTATTTGTCGCACTCACTAATTGATCTAAATCCTTTTGTAAATCAGCAGCATCCTCTTCACTGTTAGCTACACCCATGACCTTAATATCATCCGCAAATTTAAGTAATTTATTGACCATTCCTTCATCTATGTCATTGTTGTAAATCAAAAAAAAGCAAAGATCCTAAAACTGAGCCCTAAGGAACCCCACTTGTGACATTAATCCAGTTTGACTGAACTATATTTATAACAACCATTTGCTTTCTTCCATCCAGCCACTCTTCCGTCCAATTAGCTAACTTATCCCCCAAACCTAAAGAGATACTTTTTATAATCCTTTTGTGTGGCACCTTGTCAAAGTCTTTCTGAAACTCCATATACAGCAAATCTACACTCTTACGCTCATCTAAATAAACAGTAACCTTTTCAAAGAATCTCAAAAGATTTGTAAGGCAAGAGTTTTCTTTATATAAGCCATGTTGACTATCTAATAAAATTCTAAACTTTGTTAAGTGACTTTGAAAAGTATTTTTTATTAGATTTTCCAAAACGTTTCCCACAACTGACAAATATGCCTATAATTACTGGGACAATTTTTCATCACCTCCCTTAAAAAGAGGAGTAACATTAACCAATCCTCCGGTAACTGCCCACTATTCAAGGATAATATACTATTCAAAAATATTAGCAATAGGCTCACATATCCAATCCTTAACCTCCTTCAAAACAATTGGGGAAATATTATCTCGACCAGGATATTTATCATTTTTTAAACTTTCAAAATTTTTCTTAACAAGCTCAGAATCAATGCAATCATATTGTCTGACACTGCCTCTATCTATCAACTGTTCAAGATGAGAAATACTGCCTAAATCTTCACTTTGTATGAACCGAAGAAAAAACAGAGTTTAATAATCCAGACTTTTGATAATCATCAGATACAAACCTTTCTGTATCACCCTTCATAGGACTTACCACAATCCTAACATTTTTGTTTACACTCAATGTACTCAAGAAGATTCTTACTATTAATTTTTACATTCTCAGACAACCTTTTTTCATACATCCTTTTTGATGTCCATATTTCATGTCTGATCAACTTTCCTGATCTTCTGTAATCTTATAAACCTCTCATCATACCAGATAATTTAAATTTCTTAAATTTGTGATGTTTTCTTTAACGTTATACCTTATACCTTTTGTGAGGCAACCTGATTTATAACACGTAGTCACTATTTCTTTCTATAAGGAATATGTTTATCTTGAACATCAAAAATGTATCCTTAAAAATTTTCCACATTTGATCAGTGTCTTCAAATAACTCAGCTGCCCAATTCACAACAGATAATTCTTGACGCATCCCTTCAAAATTTGCTTTTTTGAAACTTGTAACCGAAATATCATTCCATATGCAGTAAAACATTAAATCTAATAGAGCAATGATCACTTGCATCCAGATGTTCTCAATTTCCACCCTCTCAACAATTTCTATATTAGAAGTTAACAATAAATCTAAAATAACATTGTTTCTAGTTGGTTCCTTTACCAATTCGTGAAAAACCCATCTTAAACAGTTTACAAAATCATTTCTCCACCATGGTTTAACTCTAGAATTTCCCAATCTATATGCCTCAAATTAAATCACCCATAATTCTGACCTCACCTGAAATCTTAATATCACTATAAATGTTCTTACTAATTTCATCAGTACCATCTGGTAGCCTGTAACAAATTCCCACTACAAGCCGTTTCCCTTTATATCCGCTAATAGAAACCCAAATTAATTCAATCTCCTTGCTATTATCTCTGATATCCTCAACTTCAACAGGATGTAACTCACATTTTACATATAAAGCCACTCCTCCTCTCTTTAGTACTCTATCCCTATTGAATAACCTATAACACTGTATTTCAAAGAAATTTCTGTCATGAAAATGATCTACATTTGCCCATGTTTCAGTTATTCCCATTATATCAAAATTCTCCATTCCTACCAGTACCCTAAGGTCATCTGTTTTATTTCTTAAACTTTACAATAGTGACAATTAAACCTATCATTAGAACTACTTCTATACTCATTTCCTATGCTAAACTTCTTACTACATCTTATTTTTTCCATTTAGTTTATAATGGCTCTCACCACGTTCTAGTTTAAATCTTCCTTTACAGCTGGTCCTACCCCATTTAAATGTAAACCATCCATTCCAAAAAGCTCCCTTCTCCCGTTGAATTGATCGTACAAGCCCAAACAGCCTATCTATTCGTCTGTACATTTTAACCCAAGTCTAGCACTTAGCCTTAGTGACCTACTGATAATTTCATCCCCACAAATAATTCTCGTTCTATAAATTCCATAAAAACATAAATAAAGATAATGGTTATAATTTTGTATGAATAAAATGTGTTATTGATAATTGTTCTAAATATAATTATATATATATTATATGTTATAAAGATTATATTAATAAATTTGTTACTAATAAATGGAGTGAGTTCTAAAACTTTAACAGTTGAAAAATGTTGCTAAACGAAGATGTAGTCATTATTCTAAACTTAGAAAATATGATTTAATAAAGTTTAAAGTTATAAGTTTCATAAAGATCTAATTGTTAAACATAAGAAACCACGAAAAAAAAACAATGTGATGCATGTGGAAAATATGACAAATCATCTTGTAAGAAAAATCATGTTGAAAATAAAGATCAAAAGGAAACATTAAACATTAAATAACGCTATTCAAGAAATGGAAACAGACTAAGAAGGTCATTTGAAAACCAATTTATTACTTTATTTGAATAATTATATAATTATACCGATGCTTAACATTTTTTGTTTCATTTTGAAAATAATAATATTTTTAAAATTTGATGAGTTAAGACGTGAAAAGAAGTTATATGTTAACTACAAAATGTATCGTATTTATTGAAGACGAAATGAAACAGAAGAATTTTCATTCAAAACCGAAAATAAAATAATTCTGAAAAGTCGACTAACTTGCAGAAATAGTATAGCTATGTTATTAATAGACTTTCAACAGAGATTTAATTTCTTTGGAATTTTGCGCAAAGCTACACGAGGGCTATTTGCGCTATCCGTCCCTAATTTAGCAGTGAAAGACTAGAGGGAAGACAGCTAGTTATCACCACCCACCGCCATCTTTTGGGCTACTCTTTTACCAACGCATAGTGGGATTGACCGTCACTTTATAGCGCCCCCCCCCCCCACGGCTGGTGGCACGGGGATTCGAACCAGCGACCATTAGATTGCGCGTCAACCGCTCTAGCCACGTGGCCAAACCGGGTCTTCAACAAAGGCAAGAAAATCTGGATGGGTCTTAAAAACCATAAACAGTTTACGACTTCGAATCGATAAAAAAGCCAAGTTAAACATTAAAAAAAAGAAAATCTAGAATGTTCCACGTACTTTATATTAGCATATTTGCATCCAGTAGATAGAAAAAATGATACTGCATGTATTAAAAGTTGTTAAACCATTTCTTGAATATCACACAAAAATACATTCTACTCATAAAAAAAACAGTATATGTGGTTTTCATAATGAAGCCACTTCTGGCTATCTACTGTGTCCACTAAGGGTAGCGTTGTAAGTCCATGGACTTACCGCTCTCTTACCAGGAGATAAGCGGAGATAAAACTATATTATTAAATTTGTTACTGCCCCCAGTGGCACAGCGGTATGTCTGCGGACTTACAACGCTAGAAACCGGGTTTCGATACCCGGTGGGCAGAGCACAGATAGCCCATTGTGTAGGTTTGTGCATAAATTCAAACTAACAAATGAAGAGAGTACTTCGTTCTAAACATTTAGTAGGGTTGAAAAATTTTGCTGTACTATTTTAATTCAGAGAACAGATTGAAGAAACATAAAGAAGACTGTAAGACAAAGGAAGCTGTTAAGACTGAAATGCCCTTAAAGGATTCAGTTACAAAATGTAAGGACATAAATGATTCACTAAGACTTCCTTTTGTTATATATGCTGATTCTGAATACTTAATAAGAAAGATCGATACTAGTAATCCAGATCTCTATAACAAAAAATTATATAATGTTAAATGGATTATTTAATCGGTGAAGAAAATGAACATACTAGAAATAATGATATTTGTCATATCTGTGATAAACCAATAAGTGTTAAAAAGATTATTTAATTCGAAAATATAGAGGAACTGCACACGAAAATTGTAATATATTGCATAGAAATCCTTCATTCAAACCATTGTTTACTCATAATAGGAGCGGATGTTGTTGATATGGTAAAAAAATTTATATTTCATTTCGTAAAAAAATTGGTAACATGAAATTCAGATTCATTTAAGATCATGGCTAGTATTTTAGATAAATTTTCAAGTTAAATATTGTTTCAGATTTCTATAGTGAAGAACATAATTATTCTAATCATATAAAGTTGTCATTAATTTTATTTCTTTGGTGCTCGAGTTATATCTGATCGGTAATCTTTTGGAGAGTCAGGGTCATCAGGTACTTTTATTACATAAATATTTCTTTGTATCACACCATGTAAATCCTCTATAGGGTAAATATTGACTCCCTGCCTGTCCATATAAGATATTAGTATATAGATAAGCTAAAGATTCTTTATTACAATCATAATATTTAATGTATTTATTATTTGATTTGCTATATATATATATATTACAACACTGAAATATACCTTCACGAATACCTTTCTGAAGCATTAAGATCATATCATATTGAGTCAGTAATTCTATTTCAACATCATTCATTTTTAACATTGCACCACATGATAGACCAGGTGCTGTGTAATAACAAGCAATGTCTAATTTATATGTTTTCAAACAAACATATCTAAAGTTCTCGAAAATGTGAGCTAATATTGGAATACCAGTCTTTAGATAAAAATCAGAATATTCCCCCAGTTATTGTGCACGTTTATAGTTATCATCCGATATATCCCATTCATTTAATATAACGTAAAATGTTTCTTTTGGTGGTAATTGTGTTTCGTTACATTTATCAAACTAGTCCATGTAATCATAAGAATAGACTCCTTTTCTTATTACAAGATTGAGCTTATATTCTGGAAAATATTACTTTGTATTTTTAAATAAGCCAATCAGATTAGTTGAACTCTAACACATATGATTTTTTTTTTTTTTTAGTTTCATTCCTAAAGAAAGAAATATATTGATCTGAATACACAAATTATAATTCAAGCCAATAATGATTTTCAAAAGAATTTTCGAAACTTGTTAACTAATTCTGTATCATTTGGGAAGACTATAAGAATAATAGAAAACAAGTTATTATGAAATTGTGTTCGGAGACAAACGAAGTTGAAAAATTAATAGGTAAACCAAACTTCAAGGAGATAACAATATTTAAAGCAACCTTATCTACTCTTTATGTGAATAAAACTAAAATTGTATTCAATAAATCAATTTACGTTGGTATGACCATTTTAGATCTTTCGATAACATTGATGTATGATTTCCACTATCGATTCACGAAACCAAAGTATGATGGTGATTTAAAATTATTATACCAAGATACTGATTTTTATATCTAAGAGAAAAAACTGATGAATTTATAAGGATATAAGGGAAAAGATTATCAGGCTATCCAAAATACAATTCTTATACAGTTGTATTAGTAAACAAAAAATATTTGGGTCAAATGAAAGACAAGAGGAATGGGAAAATAATTACTGAATTTGTAGGGCTTAGGTCTAAGATGTATGCTTTAAAATTACTAGATGATAAAATAGATATAAGAAGTCTAAAGGTGTTAAAAAGCAATATATATATATATAAAGCTATGAATCTAATAAAAGATAAAACAATGTACCAAAAATATACAATCTTGGCCAAAATGTTTGTATATTTTATAATAAATAAGATTATTATTAATAAAATAGAATATAAATACATTTAGCGCCGTCAAACTGAGAAAAGTATATTATATTAAACATCTACATTTAACGAGACAGGTTCTGTGGACATCATGAACGATTTATTAGAACAGCAAACAATTTTATCAGACATAGAAAGATATGTAAATTGGCATTTCACCTACACAACAAAACCTAACTAAAACATATATAATGACAAAATATAACCTCAAAGTATTATAAATGGCATATGTAACCCTATATCGTTTCATATTAAACATTCAGTATTTGGTTTGTCCATCTCGTACTCTAATATCCCCTGAAAGGCGACATGGCATGCTGTCGATGAGGTTATTGGTGTAATTTAGTGTGATTTCATTCCAAAGTGTCACTAGAAGGCGCTGAAACTCAGCTACAATAACTGTTTTACGGTTGTAGTTAGCAGTTTCCGGCTCAGTTCTGCCCAATACTTCTCAATTGACTTACAATCTCGAGACTTTTCTTACCATGGCAACCTTGTATTGTCCTACTGGTCGAGATAATCTTGTACAATATGATCATTGTGGGCAGTGGCATTGTCATCCTGGAACACAAAGTTATTGCCACACCTTGCCCTAACATACGACAGAAATATCGTCTCCATGAGACGCCTGTAGGAGTGGCAATTGACGTTTCCCTGGAGGATATAAAGAGCAGTTTTTCCACCATGATGAATAACTGCCAAAACATGTGCTGCAACACCTCCTGTGGGAAAGACAGTCTTACCTCATCTGTTCTCTACGCAAACAACGGACACAAATCCCACCATCAGAGTTAAAAAGCCCAAAAAAATGACTCATTTGAAAAGATAACATGTCGCCAATGTCCTTACTGTAAGATAACATGCTGTTCTCTCCAAGTAAACAAAAGTGACGTTAGTGAATTTTGCTTAATATATTCCTTCTTTCAAAAAACTTTATTTGGTCAGTCTCCTACTAATGCTCTTCTTGACACCCTGGGATGAATGTGTTCATGTCATTCCTGTCGTAATGTGTTGCAAGACTTCTTTTGACCTTGACGTGTTAACCTGATCAAACCATGGCCATCTCGGGTAGTAGTTTTTCGGCATCTACCAGTAGACTTTGCTAGAAGAACGTTTTCTGTTGTCCGATGACGTTTCATGATTCTAGATACAGTACACTGAGGGTACCATACTGTTCTGGCAATGACTTTTTGGTTTATACCATTTCTGGACAGTCAAGCAATTTGACGCCCTATAACATCTGGAACAGCACGAGGCATGACTTTACACCAAGTACAGAGAAATTGTCTGAACAAAGCGTTGATCTGTTTCGAAAAAGATTATTCCAAAAGCACACCCTTTTATACAAAACAGGTGTGTGTATGTGTTTTGACGAACAAATGCTCAAAACAACTCGTACAAACCAGAATAACGACTCTTACAAGTTTTTCCGATCATACGCTATTTTCTCTGTTACTACTCGGGCATTTACTTAATAATTACTCCACGTATGTAGACAATAACATCCAAATATAACAGTATGCAAACTATTTGGCCAATACTGTACATTGTCAGATGGTATTAATACTTGAACTTGGAGTCATTTTTCTTCTATATAAATGGAATTTGTCAAAAAAAGTTAATGTCATTTGAACACTTCAATTTTCCGAAACTGGTAAACCGAGTGAACTAAACCCATGAGTTAAATTCCATATCTCTAAATTTAGTATAATTTAAACTCAATTTGGCGATAGAATTATAGTTGTATTAATGGATAACATCTGGGGCAAATTCCATATCTCTAAATTTAGTATAATTTAAACTCAATTTGGCGATAGAATTATAGTTGTATTAATGGATAACATCTGGGGCGAATTCCATATCTCTAAATTTAGTAATAATTTAAACTCAATTTGGCGATAAAATTATAGTTGTATTAATGGATAACATCTGGGGCGAATTCCATATCTCTAAATTTAGTATAATTTAAACTCAATTTGGCGATAGAAGTATAGTTGTATTAATGGATAACATCTGGGGCAAATTCCATATCTCTAAATTTAGTATAATTTAAACTCAATTTGGCGATAGAATTATAGTTGTATTAATGGATAACATCTGGGGCGAATTCCATATGTTTTTATATGAAATATTTAATAAAAAGTTAACTGAGAATGATATTTAGGAAATGAGTGCTATAAAAGATCATACTTTCATATATAGACCGTGGATATAGCCAATATACACACACATATTATTTGTAATAATTTTTGAGTTTTATTTCAAAGTGGCATACGACAGGCGTAGAACAATCACGCCTTTGATGGGAAGGCTGGGCAAGAAAACGATTTTTAGTAATTTTTGGTGTTTTTAAAACTTCGCATTTTTGAAATTCGCTTACATTTAAATGGGGCAGAACCATTTTTATCTACTATTATTAGCTATATAATAAATCAGAAGAAAAATAACTTCTCATTACTCTAACGTTGGCTCGGTCTTAGTTTTTACTTTAATTGAGAAATGACTAAAGATTTAAGATTTTATTTAAATCGTAGTGCTTAAAAACAAGTATAGAAATTGGTTTATTTAAATGCTCATCATCAAATGTTAGCACAATCCATTTATTTTATGTTGGTATAAAAGTATCCTAGTAATCGATTTGTCAATGACAACAAATAATAATTTATGCATGCTGCAGAATTCCTTATTATTCTTAATAAAACAACGTTAACACATTTATTTTATGTTGATTTTCTACCATTTATTCTTGTTGGTATAAAAGTATCCTAGTAATCGATTTGTCAATGACAACAAATAATAATTTATGAATGCTGTATAATTCCTTATTATTCTTAATAAATTAACGTTAACACATTTATTTCTCTTCTTTTGTCAGCGTTTATATTATAACAAAATTATGGCTAACGCATTAAAGACAAGCTATCTTACATATGTGCTTTCTGCTACGAAATATAAACACT
>NW_013666307.1:336676-337257 GCF_000517525.1 Limulus polyphemus
ACACATTACCACAATACCACTTTAAGTTAACATAATGCGATCTGCAGATAACATAATACACATTACCACAATACCACTTTAAGTTAACATAATGCGATCTGTAGATAACATAATACACATTACCACAATACCACTTTAAGTTAACATAACGTTATACTCTACAATATATGAAATTTATAGCAATGAAAAGCTATTTTCACTTTGGATAGCAAAATAACAATAACCCACGAATTACAAAAGTACTAGTTGCTCAATGATATCTGGACCAAGGAGTTTCTACAAACTTATTTGGTAACGAGAAAGATATAATAAACGTGAGAAACCCAAGGCCGCATATGTTGGACATGTTTTTAGTTGAACGTGAGCCGGGAGTTTTCTTGTCCACGCTATCGCATTGATAGAAGTTTCATTTCAGTGTGACAGCTGCCGCTGACATGCTTCATTTCTCCGTGGTCTGATAATTCTGACGCAACTAGTCGTTTCGTGGTCTGATACTTCTGATGCAACTAGTCGTTTCGTGGTCTGATACTTCTGATGCAACTAGTCGTTTCGTGGTCTGATACTTCTGATGCAACTAGTCG
>NW_013666307.1:338257-347055 GCF_000517525.1 Limulus polyphemus
TACTTCTGACGCAACTAGTCGTTTCGTGGTCTAATACTTCTGATGCAACTAGTCGTTTCGTGGTCCGATACTTCTGATGCATCTCGTCGTTTTGTGGTCTGATACTTCTGATGCAACTAGTCGTTTCGTGGTCTGATACTTCTGATGCAACTAGTCGTTTCGTGGTCTGATACTTCTGATGCAACTAGTCGTCTAATGGTATAGTTCTCTACTTCAAAACTGGATTTTTTTCAGAGCACATTCGCTTCATAGTTTATAGGTAATTCAATATTCTATTTTTGAGCAATGTTTAATGTTTGACAATAATTAAAGTACATGATCTTCATACTGCGTTGTTATATTCCATGAAGCTGTAATCATGATATAGCGTATAAACCCATACCGACTTTTTTATTTTCTAGTCTCCTTGTGGGTCAGAGGTAAGTTTACATAATTACAACGCTACAATTTGTTGTTCGATTCCCTGTTTTAGACAAAGCCCAGTTATGCCTATTAAAGTCCAGATATACTCATTATGTAGGTTTGCGCTAAAACAAACAAGTAACTCTTGTTTTCTAGAGTTTTGCTAAACAGACAAATATTATGTTTTGAAATTTTCGTGCAGTATTATTCAAAGTATTAAATCCAAAAGCTATAACAACAGGTAAAACTTGTTAGTCTACGCAACGCTCGAGATTAAGCAAGATATATCTGTTACAATGTAACACTCCCACAATCAAAGTTTAAATAACCATATTCAAAAGATTTTTTCAATCAGCAAAAGAAACAAAATAAGAACTATGTCTCGGTTCCCTGTGTATTGATTCGAATCCATCTGGAATCAAGTGTGTTTGTGATATTCTACAGATATAATAGTGTCGCATTTTTAGTCGGAAAACTATCCAGTATTGATGTATCCACTTTACTTAAAATGTTTAACCAGTATATTATAAGATATCATACACAGGGTTGAGTACGCTATATCAAAACAGTTTTGAACATGCATTTACGTAACATGATAACACAGCCGATATAAAGTCATGGTGGAACACAATGTTTGGCGAATTATACGAAAGGATGCGAAACAGCACTTTCCGTTATAAAATATTCAGACATATTATAAAGATGTATTTAGATTGGGGACTTGGAATTTACAAGATGGGGATATCTCTTGTGCGTAATGGAAAACAAAGGTACCAGAACTATCCAGAAAGAGATCTGAAACAAGTTGTACCCCAGCTGTGGATCCCACGGTGGGACAACAGTAAGTTTATTGACTTACAATGCTACATTCCGGGGTTATATTCCCCATGGTGGACACAGCAAATAGCCCAATGTGGATTTGTTGTAAAACAAACAAACAAAAACTAATACAGCCGTGGTAAGCAAAGAGTAGCATCTTGTAACAGATGAGAACCCAAGGTCACAAAGGCAATGCAAGTCACATGTACACAAGTTGCTTCCACAACATATCTGTTCAACCAAGTAGCTGGAGAGTAAAACGGGTATTCACGGTATTCCATACAAAGACACGCCTTTCAGTTCACCGTTGCAGAGCCCATGTATTTCTGTGCAATTATACTTGAAACGGGAAAAACATCTCAAAACCGCCATTCTCGACACTAATTGGATTATGAAAAGCCTGCAGTGTAGATTGGTGTGTTTTCGACAGGACAGCATAACAATGGAATATTTTGTAATGGAAACTACACTGCAGAGCTGTTTTAAAAATGATAGGTCGTCAGATACATTATGACTAGACGTGACAAAATGGACCGTAAAGACATGGTGAGGTTCTAAAGTAGTTTTCCTATAACATACTCAATTTCTGTATTTTCTCTGTATTCCACATAGATTAGATAAACTAATCAAATTGATTCAAATATCAAATGTTGATGTTTGATTTGAAGATCCTATATTATAGCAGTATGCTTAATTTGAAACACTGTTATAGGCTTTTGTGCTACATTCCAAGTAAATTCAAAAAATGTTTGGAAAATTTAAAATGTTTTCATTTTTTTACAACAAATAATATTATTACTAAAAACCACTCTCGTCTTACTAGAGCTCGTGATACGATACAACCCACCTCCTCGTTTAAGCAAGTAATAAGAAAACAGAACGTCTTAAGTCGGTACATATCATAGGAATTAAACTCATAAAACAGTATTTTGTGAGAATGTTTATTTAAAAGTATAGTACATAACAGGCATACATTAATAGCACATGCAATGAATAAATACTTCTCAGATCAGTATCTAATGTGCGAATGTTTACAAGACGTCTCTTTGAATAAAGCTAACAGTTTACTATTTCTCAAGTAATATTTTATTCCGGAATTACTTTTATATATATAAATGTATTAATTTAACTAAATATAAGAAATCAGCAATTTTGAATTATGATTGTTTAAAAAGTAAAATAATAACTTACAAAATTCGTCAATTCAAATTCCTTATATCTTTCTTAAGTGACATTAACGTAAGATTTGTAATATATGTTAAGATAATTAACACTTGCCACACGAGCCAGCCCAACATTTTGTTGTGAATAAAGTCATTTCGGAAAGGTTTGGATTGTTTTATTTAGACAAAAATAAAACATTTGGTACTATTTTCAAGGTATAGGTCGCTAGACTGGACCCTTTACTGGACCAGTGGCCTGACTCGAGACCATAGAGAATTTAACTTATAAATGACAGGTAAAACGATGTAACAATGAAACATGCTTGAAATGTTCCAGGTGTTGTTGTGAATGGTTTAAGTGTATCGATTAAGCTAAACCGTGGTCCAGGTCGTATGAGGGAATAACTTATTCGAAGATATCTCAATTGATTTAACATACCAGCTGAATCGGAGATTAGTCAAATGACTACTGTATTGACAGTGAAGCATAAATAAACGGGCACAATTCAACAAAATGGATTGAAATCATATACACTAAATCATTGGTTTCAGTATTTTGTTAAACTAATGACATAGTAAAGCCCGAAGATGTAGTGTTGAAGTTGGAGCAGATGAACGATGCATTACCAGATGATTTCCCTAGCGATTCGCAAATTGAAAATGACATTTCTACAATGAAGAGTAAATATAAGACGGATGGTATAATACCTAGTATAGTACCACTATAGTGTAATACATATAAATTTCATAATGTCATATTTTCATTAATATTTAGGTTCTTTACCACCACCACCATCCCTGTTGTACATCCTAGACTCAGTATTAAAAGATGCTGGGCTGGCTCGTATGGCAGATGCTAAATTTTTAATGCATTATCTTCAGCACATCGTTATCCTTACAATACTTTCGAGAATAAGTTGTCCGTTGATTTTTGTCCCTTTCTTGATAATCTAAGGACAAGTATGAATTGGTTTATTAGAACTGGTTCATGGATAATCTATGTAATGTTCTGAAATGAGCAGTTATAAGGTCAGGCAATCAAAGTATTATGTTGCAAGTATGAATGAGTTTTGAAGCATAGATCAACATTTGGGTTGCTTGCCATACAGTTGAAGAAAATGCCACATTTACAGTTTGAAGAACTATTGTGGCTCTCTGGACGTTTGATGCGTCGTATTTTATATTGTACCAAATGGGGTTTATAGCTAATCGAAAATGAACGGTTTGGTTTGTTTTGTTTTGAATTTTGCGCAAAGCTACGCGAGGGCCATCTGCGCTAGCCGTCCCTAATTTAGCAATGAAAGACTATGTGGAAGGCAACTAGTCATCACCACCCACCGCCAACTCTTGGGCTACTCTTTTACCAACGAATAGCTGGATTTGACCGTCACTTATAACGCCCCCACTGCTGAAGAGGTGAGCATGTTTGGTGGAACAAGGATTCGAACCCGCGACCCGCGTATTGCGAGTCGAAGGCCCTAACCACCTGGCCAGGCCTGGCCGAAAATATAAGAAATTGTGTAAACAAGCTTGTAGTTGCTATAATGTGAAGCGGTTTCATTAAATAAAACTGTTGTTCAAATTATTTACAAAGACAGGTCAAGTATTCTTTACTCCTTATATTTTAAAGGCGTTTCGCTTGTGTCATTATGTTCAGCAATGAATATTATCATGTCATATCTTTAATAGAGATACATTCAACACCGATGAACAACAGTGTCAAGTTGGGAAAATTCAAGAAAAAGTTGAATCAGGAAGTGAAAAATGTCTCTTTTTTTTTTTCTCCGTTACAGACCATAGAACACTCTAAGCACCGTTACATTACCTAAAACTATATTTCTCTCTCTCTCTTCCCTTTCAAATATCTACGCCATACGAAAGACGATAGATAATCTAAATGTTTTGTTTACAATAGCTCTGCAGCAGTCGAAGTGATCGAACCGCAAGTTATCACAAAAACTATGTTAGGCGTAAAGTTTACAACACTTGTTATTCTGGTTCTCCTTTTATCGTAAAATAAAAACTTTTTGTTGGCCATTATTGAGAACATTCAGAAACGTATCGTATTTAGTTATTCTTGTGCACAAGCAATACATGAATGTTAGATTTTTTTATGGCCTGTTCAGAAATATTTGATTCACGTTATATGTTCATCTTCAGAACATGTTTATTTTATATATAAAGGAAAAACAAAATAAAACTCGTTTGTCCCAACATTATTTTATTAATGTCAATATGAAACAACCGGTCTTTAGTATTAATACTCTAATTCCCTTCTGTAAAAAAAGTAGTGCAGTAATCAACAAACAAAAAAAACTTTGTCCAATTATCTTTAGCTGCATTTCTGATGATAAACGATTTTAAAATAAAGAGAAATCCCAACTTAGTTGTGAAAACAATTATTACCTGTTCTCATTTTTCTTTTACTCGTGTTATTTTTAAACTATATTAAAAATATAAATTTCTATTTTGTAACTTTAATGTGAACATATTGGCAATGGATCACATAATACGTAATACAGAAATGGATTTTACTATATACAATCAAAGGAATGCGTGTATTTTTTAAAGTATCATAGTCTCATGATACTCTAATTATAGAGCTATTTAAGCAGCAATGAATAATTATATGAATGAATATGAAATTATTAAAAATATATTTACTTATGAATTATGTCTTTTGGTTTCAAATTAAAAATTTAAAGTATATTTTATCACAAACTAAGTTCAGGCAGCAAAAGATAATCAGTGCGAAAGAATTTTGAAAGAGTTATACGTAAGCTCGCTTACTAAAGTAAGATAAAATATTCAGTTTTTTTTACTTATAAAATCAGGTTAGTTTTGGTGCAAGTAAAACAAAAAACATAATTCAAAACTACAGCATAAAGTTCTTAATATAAATATATCTTCCATATATTTTACGCCTGGTGAAATGCACTGAAATGATTCTGTTGATAAGGCAACAAATGCAGCAAAATGTCAGTAATAAAAAAGAAAGAAAAAGAATGGGATTGCCAGACATTATGTTGCATAAACATTATTTCTCTTTGAAATATACCAAATCTAGTCGTTTACAAATAACATTAAACATTTAATTAACTTATGATATAAGATGCTTACTTGAATATCAAGTAGGAAGTGAAATATTTGTAATGGTCTCGGTCTGCCTGAGATGTTTTTGAAACAAAACAAAAACACTTAGCGAATCTGCAAATAGTCTTGGAACACAGAAAATGTTCATTTACATGTTTATTAACCGTTACTATTCAACTAGAAGTGTTTAAGTATTCTTTTGTATAATAACGCGTAATTTTTCTTCGTGTAGACTAATTTCGATTACAATTTTCGGAACAGTAACATCTGTAGTGCAATCCCATGCTTCCTTGAAAATGTGCAAAACGAATATAACTATTTATTTATGCATTAAAAACCTTTATAAGTAACTGTTGTTTCAAAATATCGCAGAAATATCTTCCTTTAATTTAAATACAGATTTCTGCAAACATTGAATCGGTTGTGGTCTAAGGATTAACGTGACGAGTTGCAAATTGGAGTTAATAAGTTTCTAGACGTGATAACCTAGAATTAGTTTGTTATATACACTAAGCTATTCGGCTAAGAGTAGCTACATTAACGTATGATGTGTTGTTGATAAAGTTAGGGATGGCTATGTAATTAGGGAGTTTTAGGGGTCTCTGACAAAGCCGCCCAACTAGCTACTATTTTCATGAAACTCCTAATTTCACATACCCTCCTTCTTAGACCATTTTATCATGTGAAGTATGCCTTCAATCGAGTTCACTTGCTACTTAGAAAAGTTGTTATAGGAGAATGTGAATATAATAACGTTCACAGTCTTGGTTAGTATTCTTTATATCTTTTTTATTAGCGCTCTTTCAAAGGATACTTGCAAGACTGTTGCATGTTAATATTAACACTATTTATACATACTTAATACATTTGTGTTATCTGTTTTCGAACCTCATTAAAAACCCTCATCATTTCTGTATCCAGATATTATCTAGCTTATCTCAAAGTAATTCCTTTTGTATATATACATACATTTTATATATTATTTTCCTTACTATATTTTGAAAGTCAGTTTGAACTGCTAATTACTCCAATCTGTTTTTCGACGCACAGTGATTTCCTGGATCAAAATTTTGGAACTTATTAAATTCAACAAAAACAAATAAACATGTTACTTGAGCAAGAAAGCAGCCAACTCGGCGTATAGCGATGTGATTTTGTTTTGTAATTATTTTCTTAAAGTTGGCTGCTTTCTTGCTCAAGTAACATGTTTATTTGTTTTTGTTGAATTTGGCGTATAGCGATGTGATTTTGTTTTGTAATTATTTTCTAACAATAAGTATGATATTTAAATAAATTCATAAGTTTCTTAGCAAACTTAATTTGATTATTTTTAGGTTCACAGATGAAAACATCTCAAAGGATTTTCTGATAAAATACGACCACTAACAATAAATTGATATATGTGCCTCTCTTCGTTCAACCAGAGCAAAGAGCTGATTAAATAGAGTGTAAACCATCGTTAGCATATTTAGCTGTGGGCTAAGCAGAAATTGCACCCAAGAGAAGCCAGCAATATTTTATTATTATTTTTCCTTATATTGTGAAAATATTTTTTGATATAACAACAATGCAAACAGTACAAAATAATTGAAGTTTCTTCTCGTTTTTGGACTAATCTTTTAACTTTTCTCAAATGTTATAGTAGAACTACGGTTAGAACTTATAACATTTTAAGTAATTAGGAAATATTCGAGTCTGTAAAAAACAAACATTTTGTCCCCGAAGTATGCATACAGTAAAAAACAAACATTTTTGTCCCCGAAGTATGCATACAGTAAAAAACAAACATTTTGTCCCCGAAGTATGCATACAGTAAAAAACAAACATTTTGTCCCCGTAGTATGCATACAGTAAAAAACAAACATTTTGTCCCCGGAGTATGCATACAGTAAAAATCAAAACAAATTTTATTTGACTTCAGTATCAAGTGAGAACTGAATTTCATAAATGCTTTCAGATATTTGAAGCTCATCGTAAAGCAATTTATTAATAATTGAAGTCTTTACCTTGTTGTCATATCTAGAACAAAATAGCTATAATCAAATAGAAATACTGTCATTAGTCATAAAATGATATATCTTTTATAGTTTTTCTTAGTCAAATACTCGTGGAGTTATTTGAAGTACGCTTCCAAGTATTACTTAGTGATCTGAATGCTCCGAAACTTCATTTTTCGTGAACAGTTGCCGCGAAAATGTGCTCCGCGTTTCATTTAGCTTCCAGAACAAAAGATAACATGGTCAGTCCTACTTCTAAGCATCATAAAAGTTTCTGGCGTCATATGATTCTGATGAAGTTAAGTTTCTAAAAATGGTTCTAAAAGTAATCGCTCCAAACTTAATGAGTTTCTATTTTTACAAATGCGTTTTAACATTACATTTATTTCTAATGAAGTAACATGTGTGTTTCGGCCCTAATATCTCAAACAGATGCTTAAAGTAATTAAAACCGCTCAGTACTTGTACAACAACAAAGTCATCAAATCATTCTTGTGCTTGAAGGTAGGGATGTTTGTTTAAAGGTCGTTCCTTTTAGCTAGAAGTTTAACACAAACAATTAGTGCCGTAGGTTTATGTGTGAGAAATCATAATTTTATAAGACGCAGGCTGGCCACAAATTTTATGAAAAACATATTTATTTACATTTGAATATTTCAGTATAAACATGTTATTTTTTCAGCTTAGATAAAAGGAAGATAGAACCTAACAAGAAGAAATTTAGCCATAATAGTTTTCCAAACACACAAAAGAAATGTTTCTGTTTGTTTTCATAGTTCAAAACTACACAATGGACTATCTGCACTCTGTCCACAGCGGGTAAGGAAACCCGGGATTTTAGCGTTGTAAATCAGTAAACTTACAGCTTATCCACCTAAGGAGAAACAGAAATATTAAGTACAGGATAAGATAAATGATACAAAAAGGAGTTAGTTGAAAGACACTTGCTGCATTATTTGCTTCTGGGCAGTTCCCCTGCCGGGGCCCGGCATGGCCAGGCAGTAGGTATAGTAGGTATAGTGAGGAAACTCGAGAAAATATTGAATTAACAAATTATTCGGCATAAACTCGGAGTTTATTGGAAGTAAGAAGTAAATAAGTTCACAACGTTTCACCAGGTTGTCCTGGCATCTTCAGTTGGGGCCGGCATGGCCAGGTGGATAAGGCACTCGACTAGCAATCTGAGGATCACGGGTTCGAATCCCCGTCACACTAAACATGATCGTCCTTTCAGCCGTGAGGGCGTTATTACATGAAGGTTAATCCCACTATTCCTTGGTAAAAGAGTAGCCCTAGAGTGGGCGGTGGGTGGTGATGACTAACT
>NW_013666307.1:347065-347974 GCF_000517525.1 Limulus polyphemus
TCTAGTCTTACACTACTGAATTAGGGACGGCTAGCGCAGATAGCCCTCGTGTAGCTTTGAGCAAAATTCAAAACAAACAAACAAATCGTCTGCCGGAAAGACCAGTTGCCAGGATTGAAGGTGTTTCTTGAGAAATGACGATTTATGTTTTCCAGTGAGAGAGAAATATACAGACACCACGGTTAGATAGCTTTATCTTCTATTTTTAAAGAAAACTCCCTTGTGTTCCGGATCCCAACATTCAAGTATCGTGTTATTCTGCCAATAAGACTTTTCTGACGTCTATTGCACGCATAAGAGTAAACAGTCCACGCGTGTAATGGGGTCTGTATAAGATCTTTAAAGACAAAGAAATCTCTTAGTCGAAAGGACAACTTAAAAATTATTGTAAATTTATCTTAGACTGATTTAACGAGTTTCATAAAATAATTCCAAGTATAACTTGGGAGTATATTACTTTAACGCTTGAAATTAATGCAAAGATAGCCGAAATTTAAGTAGTATAACACAAAAAATATTATCTACGTTAAAAGAAGACACGTTTAAAATAGACGAGGTCGTTATTTTAGCCATGTGCGTTCAAAGTGCCACAGAAAGACTTTCGTACCAGTGGTGACCCCATAAAAGTAATCCAAAAGTAAATAACACAGCAAGTTTTAAATATCTCTAACGTTACCATAGCCTATACTTATTTGTATCATCTATTATGATAAATTTCTGGTGTTTCTAGCCTTTTTCTTATTAATATTATTTTAATATGGTGCTGGAGATTGGATCATTGTACAATTAGGGTATGGTCTCATCACCCAATAAGGCCTGGTTGTTATGGAGCTCGACTCGCAATCTGTGGATCGCGGGTGCGAATCTCCGTCACTAAACATGCACGCCCTTTCATCCCTGGGGACATTA
>NW_013666307.1:348547-359283 GCF_000517525.1 Limulus polyphemus
CAGGATATTTAAGCAACTAAAGAAATTACTCATATACCTAAAAACGTTCCTCTCGTATATGATTTACAGTACAGGAGTGAAATCAAATCTACCACAGCAAGTAAATAAATAGTAACAACAACAAACTTCTTATAGCCTTTACATCTTCTCATGTACTGTAATTGTGAATATCAATAATAAATAATTGTTACAGTGATCACAGTAGGTGTGTCCTCTCAATGGATCCAACCATTTATGAAAGAAAGAAGAATGTCTACAGTTTATTGAATATTTTGATTCTTCTTAATTGTTCTATTCTGTTTCTGGTTGACAGCATCACTATCACTATTGAAAAGTAGCGTTAAAGAAATTAGATCCATAAAAACAATGGACTGTAGTACTTTTCTTCCATTTCAAAACATTTGGTTCTCCACGAACTCCAGGATTCTACACCTCTCACTGGCTTTGGAAGGTTACATTACATCTGGTTCTTCTCACCTTCCTAATAATGTCTTCTTGATTTTACAATCAATATATCAATGAATCTGTTAAATAAACTTATTTTACTTGCTATAGCTTGCTTGCTCAGAAGCGTAATATTAATATTCACTTGTCAAATTTCAATAAAGAAGCAAATCTGTTTGTTGTTGTTGTTGTTATTGTTCTTGTTGATGAAACAAGTTTTTAGTTACTATAGTTACTGTAGATCTGGCGCCATCTCTTAGACATAATTTAACATCCTATTAAGAAAGAAATTATGTTGTATTTTTTTCTTGGTGCAAAAGTACACAACAGTTTATCTACATTCTGTACACCATAGGGAATTGAACCCCGAATTTTAACATTGTAAGCACGTTAACTTATCGATGTCTTACTTGGAGACAAAAGAAAAATAATTATTTTATGAAATGTATATTTATGATATGTATTTTTAAATAAATATAATTCGTTACTAAAATCCAAACCACACTCGGATTTTCAGAAACAAAAAACAGTGCTTATTTACAATAAGTGTTTTTTTTATGAATTGTTTTTATAAAATATAATAATTAATGTTAATAAATCTCAGGTAATAATCCAGTTGCAATAATCTACATTACTCTAGATATAAAGCTAAAAATATTCTTTTTCATTTCTTTAATATTTTTTTGTTTTCTCATTTCAATATTATAATTTTGTCTCTCTTTTTTTAACAATTAAATATTCAATTCAATATATTTTTGCTTGCAATACTATATTTAGTTATCGAACAAATGAAAATATTAAGATTTTGTGGGGAATTCATTGATTCTTTTAAATATTCAATACTATACAGATATTGATTGATTGATTGTTTTTAATTATGCACAAAGCTACACAATGGCTATCTGTGCTCTGCCCACCACGGGTATCGAAACCCGGATTCTAGCGTTGTAAGTCCGCAGACATACCGCTGTGCCACTGGGGGGCCTATACAGATATACTAATTAACTTTCAAACATGTAAAAAATATGTGTTTCAATTATCCTGTAGAATTTAGTAAACATGAAACTTTACACATTTTTCAAAGTACTCATGAACAGTATTACCTACTAACATGTATACAATTATACTTAATCAAGTGCATGAAAAAAGATATTTCTTTTTTGAAAACATACGTCAACCAATTAAAAAAATAATAATGTTTTTGTTTTTTTACGATTTCATTGCTTGAGCTTTAATAGAAGTCTTTTGTATAAATCAAAATTTTATTCATTGTACTGTTTAATAATTCAGTTGAAAACGTAAAAATTGTCTATATATTAATTTCAAACATTCTTTTGTTTTTCTTCTATTTTTTCGTGTAAATTATCTCAAATAGAATTATAAAGTATAACTATGTCAGTTTTGATAGAAATATGGCAGTATGACAGCACGTTTGAGTAGGATATAGAATCAGATTTCTCAGAAATATGTCCAAAGTATTGTGAGAAATGTGTCATCGTTTTTTCAGGAACATAACAACAGTTTATTAGAAGTATGTCAGAAGTGTTGTTAGGATTGTATCATCAGTTTTCTTAGAATATTTCAGCAGTTATTTTAGCTAAGTGTGAGCACTCTTGTTAGAAATATGGAAGTAGTTTTGCATGGGATATGTCAGCAGTTTTGTTCAAAATATGGAAGTAGTTTTGTATTGGATATGTCAGCAGTTTTGTTAGAAATATGAAAGTAGTGTTGTATGGGATATGTCAGCAGTTTTGTTCGAAATATGGGAGTAGTTTTGCATGGGATATGTCAGCAGTTTTGTATTGGATATGTCAGCAGTTTTGTATTGGATATGTCAGCAGTTTTGTTAGAAATATGAAAGTAGTTTTGCATAAGATATGTCAGCAGTTTTGTTCGAAATATGGAAGTAGTTTTGTATGAGATACGTCAGCAGTTTTGTTCGAAATATGGAAGCTAGTTTTGTATTGGATATGTCAGCAGTTTTGTTAGAAATATGAAAGTAGTTTTGCATAAGATATGTCAGCAGTTTTGTTCGAAATATGGAAGTAGTTTTGTATGGGATATGTCAGCAGTTTTGATAGAAACATGGAAGTAGTTTTGTATGGGATATGTCAGCAGTTTCGCAACAGATATATTTTCAACTTTGTTTATTCAAATATTCTGTTGTTATACGTGTGGAGAAAAGAAGAATTAGAAGCACTAAGCCCAAATTACACTACTCAAGTTAACGAAAGACTTTTTGTAACAAAATTACTAAATGTATGTTGAAAAGTTGCTAGTTTTCGGTAACGAAAAACAAGTTACTGAGTTTTGAGCATTGCCCAGAAACTGGAAAGTAAACATATTTCAGGAATTTTTTATCTCCAACATGTCAAAGATGTTTCTACTACTTATTTATATGTGTTTGTTTAATCGTTTCGAAAACGACTTTTAACTGTTTCTGGAATACGTGTAGTATATGCTAGGTTTTAAGTGCGTAGTGCCCGGTTTCCATAAACATCAGGTTTCGGACTGTACCTTGAATGGATGTAACATTTGCTTTCTCAGGAGTCCTTGATCCTTGATATAGCCGTTAGCCTACGTGTCGCATATAGTACCGTTCATGTTGTAAATACCAAATATCAAAACGAAAAGATAACTTGATGTCAGAACTTATTAGTTTCATATATGCATTTTATGATCATAACTTCACCCTATTAGTATTCGTAAACCTATTATTGAATGTATGGATGAAATGCTAATCTCCATCAAACATGTGCAGACATATCAAAACATTATTATGATATCTATGGTTAAATGGATATTGTCTGTGCTGTAGGCAGAAGATGAAGAAATCTAATAATTAGAGAGGATTCAAAACATCATTAAAAAAACGAGTGCATTAAGATGAATTTTATTACTTTCATGTATGGAATACGTCGAGAAATATATGAATTTAAAGCAAAGAATATAATAGCCTCTGCCATAAAACATAAAAATAAAATGAATGGCGCATTGAGACTTCGAGGACCCAATGCTGATGGTTTACTTATCTTTCAAAAGAATAATAAATGAATTCGGAATGATGTATTATTTCTAAAGGAAGACATAAAACTTCTTCCTTACATACATATGAATAAACTTAACTTTTTTGGAGTTATATGGAAACTTGATATTTAAAGACGCTAGATATTAAAGGTCCGCAACCCTTATGTATTATTTTCAATATATTTTTCATAGCTTAGCAGAACCAAAATAAAATGTTTCAAGCTCTGAAAGTATACTTTCATATTCTATTATGCTTTGTACTTTAACCAAATAATCGTGTTTTTGATGTCGTATTTTTTAAACTCATCTTTCTAAATATCTTCCCTAGCATATGTGTGTGTTTACTTATAGAAAAGCCACATCGGGTTCTCTGCTGTGTCCACCGAGGGGGGAATCGAACTGCTGATTCTAGTGTTGTAAATCCCAAGACTTACTGCGGCCCCATCAGAGGTCTTTTCTCTACAATCACAAGTTAATAGTTTTAATAATATTATTGTAGGAAAGATCCAAAAAAAAGTTAATAGATTTAATAGTAGAATTTTTTCTGGAATTGTTTTTTTTTTCAGCAAAAGTTAACATATTTTTCTATTTTCATATATTATTGAGATAATAAAACAGTACTGTTAAGATCATTCGTTTCAATCTTAATGGATTCTTTTTCAGTACTACAAACACTTAATTTCAACAAACTTCTCTCGGTAAATTAAATTTTTTTAGTTGATTTTGTCTGTTTACAGATATTCGCCCAAAGCTAACTAAATGTTAACTGAGCCAGCCGTCTCAAATTTTATGCTAACAGACAACAGAGAAACTAATGAGCACCAACTCTGAGCTTCACTAATGAGTAGTTGGACTTGTTACTTTTATAACGCACACAAAGGGGCACAGAACCAAATTTTTTGTATTAAAGTGACGTAAACTATAAACTCTCAATTCCACAGTCCAGCACGCTAACCACTAGACCATGTCGTCACTAATTCGGATGTGTTGTAGACCGACTTTAACACGACTCTGTTATGATCGTGCTATACTCGCGTTTCCTTCTCCCTTTAACTCTATTCAGGTTGTACCTATTTCTATCAGGAGATTACTCATACTAATATACGTAACAAATTGCTGTTTATTACTGTAATCAACAACTTATAGATTTGGCACCATTTCTTCCTTCCTTCGCCTCTCTCTTAGTTTGTTCGGTTTCTCTCGCATATCCCTGTCTATTTTCTCTGTTATTAAACTCCTGCCTTTTATATCCTTTTCTCAAAAATCACGTCGAAAATATCTGTTTCCCTTATCTCGGATAGCAATGTGTTATAATCTTGGGAGGTCCTGTACTCTCCACAGCAGCTAAATAAGAAAGATGGCCACTTCATCCAATAGTCTTCCAATGGCTTAGAGTGCTGTAATTCCCTAACCTCTTAGGATCTAGCCAAAGGTCAGCCACTTTCTCACCTCTCTCAATTTCAACAGGTGTTTCTTACATCGAAATTCATAACACACCCCTTCATTTTCCGTAATACATTCAACAATGATGATTGTATTCAAACTCAGCTGGGGTTCTGTCTAATCTCGATGTTATCTCAAGCTCTGAAATTCCTGCATATCAACAAACTTTTTGTTCAATTGTTTCACCACTTACAGTCTTCTTCGAAACCCTGATAATTTCACTGTCTTTAAATATACCACGTTACAGTCCATAGTCTTTGTCTTAATGTCTTATAATTTCACGGTCTTATATAAATATATGTCACTATAACATTAAAAATAGTTCACAGTCTTTTCTATCTCTACATCTCTCTACATATATTTATGTACAAACAATGAATCAGGAAATACCATTTCTCTCTTCACTCCAACATTACTCTCCATGGTTCAGACTAGTAAGTCCAGAAATTTTTACTCCTCCATTCATTTGTATAACGAGACATACATACACACACACACACACATCAGATTTAACGCTAGCTGGGTGGCTTTTAAGTCCCGTATCTATCAAAAAATATATAGTAGTTTCAATCAGAGCGAGGTCAAAGGCTGATTTATGTAAGTCAAGTGTGAAAGAGCATATGTAATTCGATGGTCTGAATATACTGTAAAATTAAACCTCTGTATTAATAGACTTCATTGCAGCAGTTTTCTGTTCTCATTCTTTGTTCTATGTAACCAGACTAAAGACTAAGGTCCGTTTCCACAACAAATGCTTCACCTAAGAAAAAAGGTCTTATTCTGTAAAGCCCAAACACAATAGTTAAGCCTTCTTTTTCAGTGATGGCTAAAGTTTTCTCTTGTGTTAATACGTTTTAGCATAAATACGCCACGTTATGTTCAATGTCTTCCTCGCCTATTTGACTCGGTACTATTGCTATAACTGTATTGGATGCATCAGTTTGCAAAATGGTGACTAATATCCCCTTATAGCAATCTAAAATTATTTTCTTACAAAGAATTTATTTTAATTTCCTAAAAGTTCTCTCACTATCCTCGTTTTGATCCTGATTTATCGGTTAATGCTCTGAATAAACCCTAGAGTAAACTTCGTGTACTGCTTTACCATCCCAAGAAAAGATCTAACTTCTTTCTTTGTTGTAGGTTTATCCCAATTTCAGATAACTTTTACCTTTGCCTTTACTGGGCAATCAATCCTTTACCCACCATGTTACCTAGGTACTCTATGCATTTTATACCAAGCTTATATATATACATACCTAGTTTGGCTGTTAAGCCTGCTTTACTCAACCTGTTTAGAGTGTATGCAAATGTCATGCATGTAAGCTATGACCTAGGCCCCATAAGATGTTATCCACTAATTTATAAGATGTTACCGAAGCATTCATTTCTCTCAACTTCAACCAATGTTCCTTACACCGAACCTTATAACAAGATGATAATTCTTTTTATTATATAGAATTATGATATATCTGATCTACTGAGGTGCTTTGATAAAAGCAAAATTGTTGTTTTGTTTTTGTGGAAGTGTGCTCTCGGAGCTTTCATTTTGATGCAAATACTATTTTCTTGTTTGTTAATTTGTAGAAAAAGTAAATTTGAAGTGGAACTGTTCTTAGTTCTAGGAAGTTGTTTTCAGTAAATGACTTTTATGGCACTGACCTTCCAACCATACTTTTTATTTTATCAGGATAGACCTTAAAACTTCTGAAAATAAAATTCAAGTTCGTATTTTATTTTTTCTCTTGTACATCTAATTAATTGCCATGTCTGACGCAAAGAACAGCTCTTTCTACATTTTTCATGGTAGGTTAGTACAGCAACACGTAATTCTAATTCAATATTTGGCCAATAGTTTATTTTATTTTTTTTTTCAATGGGTGTTGTTGTATTCAAGCTGCCAAACATTTAGACGGTATTATTCAGATATTCATTTGTACTTCTATTTAGTTTGGTAACCCCAGTACCGGCATTACTGCTTTTTCGACTAACCATACATTTTATTTTTTTAAATCTCACTCCTACATCTAATCTAGACATATAGAAAATTGTAATGATATTACATATTTATACTTCCCTGAAATGAAAATTATTACATAATTATTACTCTTATTCTGTTATAAACGTTAGTATTTCACAATTACCTCGAGTTATTGAAAAAATAAGAAAATCGTCCTTATATTAAATATCGATTTTTAAATATATTTCAAACTTGAAAGCTTCAAATGTATGTGTTTATGTCACTATGTAATAAATTATATTCCAATATGTATGTGTTTATGTCACTATGTAATAAATTATATTCCAATATGTATGTGTTTATGTCACTATGTAATAAAGTATATTCCAATATGGCACAGGATAGTATCGGTTTTCTGCTTTTAAGTAGAAAGATTTTTTTATTTAATTAAAAGCAAATAGTTTTGTTAATACACTGTACGTAATATGTTCATTAAACATAGTATTCAAGAGCTTAGCTTATGTTACTTTCTTTAAGTTCTCTTATGCAAAACACAAGTTATCTTACCTACTAAATGTATTCAATAAGACTTAGAAAAAAAGCGATCTTGATTTAATTTCCTTTTTATGATGCTTATTAAAGAATACTTAGGCTATCTTCAATGCCAATTGATTTTTAGTTGGTTATTAATGTTTACCATCCAAATAATGATTGGAAGATGTTTTTAATATGTCTTCTTCTTTATAATGTAAGAACTTCATTGTGATATGAAGGCACGTCATGTGTTTTCCTACCTTCTTAGTTAATGTAGAATTTGTTTCCAAATTTCCGTACATATTGGGAATGTAATCTTAATATAGAATGTCAGTCAAGAGATTCACGCTATACAGTATGTGCTGCCCAAAGTAAAAGCCGAATTGTTTGCCTTATGATATGTACCATTAAAGACTTGTTTTATTTTTCAGAGGAGGTGGCCACTATCATAGACAATATTGTACAGAAATAGACAATGGTACTTTCTTCTGGCAAGTCAAATGATGCTCCAAGGAAATACCACCCATTGTATTAACGTGAGAGAGACCGTCTGTTACGTGGATAACATTTTCAGATATTTACAGATACACTTAATTTAGAGAACCTTGTAGTAAAGACACCACACAATAAACTTGTTTTACACCATAACTGTTACTTTGTTAAATTAAAGGTTTCACTGTTTTTGGTAAATTGTGTTTAGTCTGTAATTTACTTTGAACTCAGTCAATGTCGGAGAATTCAAATTTTCGCTTTGCTTAATATTTTCTGGCGAGCCCTCTTTTATTCTACAGTTCCTATTAATTATACTAAATTAAATCAGTCAGCCTGAGAATACAACATCACATCACTTAGCAACTCAGTTTTTAATTGATTTTATCAGTAAATAAAGATTTTTATCATCATTTCAATCAAAAGTATTTTAAACATAATCAAGCGTTTATTGGAGCTTGTACAGACATGTAAATCATTTCTGTTATAAAGGTTTCTAACACATGGTAATTACTTAATGTTGTAATTGCAAAAGTGATGCATATGGTTGTTATTTCAAAATATTGTACATAAATCTTTTTACTCTATAAAAGAAGATTGGGATCAACACTCTTCAGAAAAAAATCTACTTCATTATAAAAATACATTAAAACTAATTTTTAAGAAAAAAGAACGAAATTTGCAAAAACACCAGGAATGTTAAAATTTATAGATAAAAAAAACATAAAATCCTCTTCATTTTAACCCAGATATGTAGGATCTAACTATCACTGGAAGTGGTTTAAGACTGATGAAACAACAAAATCAATGTATGATTAACTGTCCGCGATATAAATATTTATACAACTAAAACTGAGGTATGTTGACTAGAGAACTTTTACTTCTGCGCCTACATCTATATTTACAACATTTTTTACTGAATTCTAATTGATGATGTATGCATGTATGTTCTAAATGTTGTTTGATATTACTTAAATTATTTCAATCTACCGTAACTGTAGTATCAAATAAGTTATGCTAATGAGAAAAGCTATATATTTTGAACTTTAAATAAAATCAATAGTAATTAGTAATGGTGTGGAAATAGAACCATGATAAATGATATATCAAGCGCCACAAATACAGGCTCGGCCAAAATTATTACATATTTTGGAATAAATAAGATCATTATTTATTAAGATGGAATACACATACACTTAGCACTGTCAATCTGAGAAATGCATGTTATATATTATATTACATCTGCATATGTAATTAGTGTAATGAGACAGGTTCGATGGGCATCATGAATGATGTATTAGAGCAGCAAACAATTTTATCAGACGCCTGTACAAAGATGTGTTATACAGCATTTCACCTATCACAACAAAACCTTACCAAAGTATATATATAATTACAAAATTATTATAAATAGCGTCTGTAAGCTTATATCAGTTCATATTAAACATTCAGTAGTTGGTCGGTCCTCCTCGTACTCTCATAACCTCCGACAGGCGACGTGGTATGTTGTCGATGAGGTTATTGATATAATCAATCGTGATTTTATCCCAACTTGTCACTAGAAGGCGCTGCAACTCCGCTACGGTAACTGGTTTATGGTCGTGGTTAGCAATTTTTCGGCTCGGTTCTGCCCAATAGTTCTCAATGGGATAACAGTCTGAAGAATTTACTGGCCATGCTAATCTTGTAACGTTCTCCTAATCGAGATAATCCTGTACGATACACACACTGTGGACAGTGGCATTGTCATCTTGGAACACAAAGTTATTACAAAACATTACCCTTACATACAGCAGGAATATTGTCACCATGTGAAGCTTGCAGGAGACGCCAGTGATGTATCCCTGGAGAATACGAACAGCAGTTTTTTCCCACCATGATGAACAGCTGGAACAGCTGCCCAAACATGTAATGCACCTGTGTGTTCTCTCATCCAATCAAACGAAAAATACAAGTCTTAACATCAGCTTTAAAAAGACGGAAACAGGATTTATCTGCAAAGATGACACATTACTAGTGTCTTAACTGCAAACTGGCATGCTTTTTTGCCCCAGTAGCAGGGTCCATTCTGGTTAATATCGGTTTGCAGGTAGCCCTTCTTGCAAAATAACCTTGTTTGGTCAGTCTCCTTTTCACTGTTTTTCTGGATACCACGGAATGAAAGTGTTCGTGGGGTGTTGCAAGACGTCTTTCGACCTTCACACGTTAACCTGATCAAAACACGGTCATCTAGGGCAGTAGTTTGTCGGTGTCTACCAGTACACTTTCCTGGAACAACGATTTCTGTAGTTCGATGACGTTTCGGGATTCTGGATACAGTACATTGGAGGCACTCTGGTGTTTTGGCAATACCCATTCTCGAACAGTTTGACGCCTTATAATTTCTGGCACGTGACGAGACATGACTCTTCAACAAGTACAGAGAATATGTCTGAACAAAACTTTAATCTGTTCCGAAAAAGATTATACCAAAAGCACACCATTTTATACAAAACAAGCTTATATGTGTGTTTTGATAAACAAATGCTCAAAACAACTTGTAAAGATCAGAATAACAACTCGTACATGTTTGTCCGATCATATGCTATCTTCTTTGTTACTACTCTGGCATTCACTCAATAACTACTCCATACATGTAAACAATAACATCAATATAGAACATTTGCAAACATTTTGGCCAAGACTGTACATACCACGAATATTACTGTATATAAGACAGTTCCATTATCTATTCACCTTCATTATGAGCCAATTCATAAATACCTGTATTCTCAGAAAAGAAATTCGTATTTCGTAACCGAAAAATAAATTTTGTTGTTGTTGTTTTTTTTTCATTGGC
>NW_013666307.1:359427-376414 GCF_000517525.1 Limulus polyphemus
GTTATCCAAACGTTGCATTGGGGTTTTAGCTATTAAATTATAAGTTAAGTATGTTAACCATTTTAGTAATTCTTTGTAATAAAATAAGTTTTGAAGTATACATATATATTTACATAAATGTACGTTCTTTTTCAAGAACACTTATTTGTCTCACTGTAACATTTCCCTATAAAATACATAGCGTTATTTTGTAACTTATTGGTTCAATGTCAAATAAAAGTTTGTGGAGCCTTAATGCAATACAAAAAAATATTACATAAGGATTCTTAGTCTACTTACATATCTGAAAAAAGAGCCCCAGGAAATGGTTGTTAAAGCATTTTAAAGTACAATGTGGTATACAGTAGTTTTTATACAATTCGTAATTGCTTATTTTGAAAATGCTGCCTACCAAGCTCAATTTGACCCTTTTGACTTCTAAATGAACAAAAAACCAGATGGAAATCAAACGTAAAATTGATTTACATAAGTGTTTATTTACCATTGTTCCAATATTTGTAGATTCTTGGAATTCAATTAAAGCGAAATGAAAAGTGTAGGACTAAGCATTCAAAGCCATTTATGAAAGGTCATTTTTATAAAATGTCCACTAAATACGAAATATATTTGTACAACATATTATCTAATAAAAAGGATTTGGTTGACCTAAGACTTTATTAGGATGTTTTAAGCACACGTAATCCATTGAAACCAATATATAACACATATATTTGGTCCTTTATGCTCATATTTTAGGGTCATTTTGTTTTTTTCCCATAGAATAAAATCAACATAAAAAACAGCAGCTTCAGCTCATTCAAAATATCAGCCAAATAGTGGATCATAATTTGATGTTTTAAACCTCTATAAATCCAACTATAAACAAAATTAAATACTTAAATTTAGAATTTAAAGTTCATTACTGAAAGAGTCAAGGTTCTATTCCTTTCCGATGCGACTTAAGATAATATGTTTATTCGTACCAGAGCTTTGAATTGTAATTGTCTTAACTGAAACAGAGGTCATAGTATCTTCAATTCTATTTGGTAGACGTTTTGAAAACGTTACATTTACATTTCCATATGACCTTAAAGTCTTAGCACTACAATTTTCATTTTACTTACATTCTAGTTTCTTAAAATGTCAAAATAGAGTCTTAGATCACCTTATTATCTTAAGTAGATAATACCTTCTAGTGAGTTGGGTTATGTTTGGAGTCCATCTTGTTTTCTGTCCATTTTTGGGTCAAAAATGCCAAATTGATTTAGAATCAACAGGTACAAATTGTATGAAAAACACTGTATAGCATATTTTACTCAGACGTTCCTTAACAAGTCTAATTTCCTAGGAATGGAACTAGTTTCTAAATTACTAGTATACAAAATTAATTAAACATGTTCCAATTGGTGACAGTTCAAAACAATTGATGAGAGATGAGAATTCCTCCAAACCAGTCTAATTCAATGACATGTAGCAAAACCCAAGAACACAGAAGTTTAATTAAAGCTATGCTAAGGTGGGCAACATGTTGTTTAGCAACTATATATATATATTTGGTTCACGAAGAATTCCTGACTATTCGACAGTGCATTTTTGCCAATGATAGACAACTATGGCTGAAAGAATGCATCACAACTTTCTTGATGAAGGGCATTCGTATAGTGAGTTTGTTAAATGATGCAGAACTAAATAGCCCAACATTTCAAAGAAGTGATCCTTCAATGGTTTCTACAGAAACGAAAAACTCACACAAGAGAGTCTTTATAACAGCAATGAACTCCGAAATCCCACTTCAAGCATCACACTTATCCACAAAATAAAAGTTATGGTTACGAAAAGAAATCCCAAAATGCCATTATAATGAAACTTTGGTATTATATCTCTTATAGATCATATGATAATAAAAAAAAGTTGATGAAGATTCACAAACCAATATGTTTACCGGTTCCTAGTCACTGAAATCATTAGAGCAATCCCATTCGATCACTTAATGCCGAATCCCACGATGCAGTATTAATAGCCTTGGTCTGCTTAAACGTAGGCTTATACGCCACATTGTGGAAAGTTTATCTGGATGTGCTCTAAAATTGTTAAACATTTTTGTGAAGGATGGCAAGTTAAATTAAAATTGCGGTGCTAGAAAATATTGTGTTATCATAGACATCAAAATGGGCACAAAAACGACAGATTAAAAAAATAACATATATATATGAGACATGGATCGTCGCTGTTACAAAGCGTGATTAAATATCGGTAGGCTTAATTTCAAGTTTCTTTATTTCAATTTTGATTATAAAAATAATTACGATATTTCAAGCATTACGTCTATTGGCTAAAATTACAAATTTACATTACTCTATAAAACGGAAACAATGCATTGCGTTTACAGTATTGTCAATGCTACAGTATCTCATACGAATGTTTTTGTAGTTAAGTTACACAAGAATAATGTTTCATGATTATATCAATATGGCATATTAATGTGGAATTCTTAAGAATAAAAGAAAACTCACTTCAAGGGGTTATGATAACATCGTTTACACTAGAATTATGATGTATTTTAGCTTATGTAAAATATAGAAGAAAGAAATCGAATTTTCAATACGCCTACGACCTTTACAGTACCTTATTTAGTATTCTACAAAAAGTTTGGGTGCAATATACCAAGACGTTTTTGTTGTAGGCTCTATCTTTGTAAGTCTAACATGCGTGCTTTTTTGTACATTTTTGTATATGTACAGCCTTAGCAGCAAATATTAAATGTTTTAAAGCGTTGTTTGCTGTCTAAGGTGCTTTTTTCCCGAACGTTCTATAGTAGTTCATAATAGAATTTCTTGCCCCCACGTATCAAGTTCGTGCACCCACCCACCATGAATAACCAAGAAACTAATTCTATTTAAAATTCTTAACATTGTGTCGGTATATTCGCTATTCTTTTCTTATTGCTTTGTGAGCGTATTAATAATGTAAGTTTATTTAAATGTTTATTGTTTGTTTGTTTGTTTGTAATTAAGCACAAAGCTACACAACGGGCGATCTGTGCTCTGCCCACCATGGGTATCGAAACCCGGATTCTAGCGTTGTAAGTCCGCAGACATACCGCTGTGCCACTGGGGGACTTAAATGTTTAATAGCTTTCTTAAAAATTGAACGACAAATATGTTTTATTTATTTTTGTTATTAATATTGTCATCTAAAACCATTTTTGAATTTAAAACAGTATTCAAATACTTAGCACATTGCTTAGAGTTGTCAACTACAATCGTGACGCCATTTTCTACTGAAATAATCCTTAAGTTACGTGTTTATAAAGAAATATTGCTTTTCACTCTTTTATACGCGAGGACATAATATGTGGATTCAGAGTATAAGGATACTAGTAGTTCACGCCATTTTCTACTGAAATAATCCTTAAGTTACTTGTTTATAAAGAAATATTGCTTTTCACTCTTTTTTTACGAGAGGACATAATATGTGGATTCAGAGTATAAGGATACTAGTAGTTCACGCCATTTTCTACTGAAATAATCCTTAAGTTACTTGTTTATAAAGTAATATTGCTTTTCACTCTTTTTTTACGAGAGGACATAATATGTGGATTCAGAGTATAAGGATACTAGCAGTTTCAGAGAATGTTTAATATATATCCTAGTTTTGTTACATTTATTGTCAGTTACGTGCTTTACATATGCAATATCTTATTTTTATTTTCAAGTTCATTATCTATACTCGATGCCCGGGTTTATCATCCTATCTTCTGGTTTTCAATCACTAGTGCAATAAATATGTTTGTCAAATTCATCTGAATCCATAAACACAATCTATTTTAAGTTTTTAAAAGTACAAGAGCGCTTATTATCGCAATAGTTTTACAATGTTTTCAGAATTGACAACCTCAGAAGATTGGTTTGCAGAAATAAAGTTTACCCAGCCATACGAGTTGGTTTCTAAGTAATTTGTGTTTGGGATATTTAACCTGGAAATATTTTACGATCCCTTTAATTTCTTTATCGAGAAAAGTATCTATTTAACGTAATAAAAGATTTTGTAATTTGACGAAAGGTTTTAGTATAAGTAGCTAAAGTGTGCATAATTGATCGCCATTCAAAGTAAAATAATCACTAGAAAAGAGCAAAATGTATGAATACAAAAGTGTACAGAGTAGCGCAACAAAAAAAAATGTATATCACTCTGAAATTAATTGTGTGTGACTTCATTTGCCAGATTCGATTTTAATAACATAATTATCATTAAAATTCTTAGAGTACCTTAGATTCGTGGATCAAAAATATGAAATGTTAAATAATATTTTAGGTTAAAAATATCCTTCGTATTCGAAAAAACATGTATATACACACATACATAAACATATATATATATATATGCATAATATTTTTACTTGTGTATCCAGCATGATATCTGACAAAGAGTGCGTTTTTTTTTCAAGTCTTTTTCTCTATAACCATGCCCACAGTATCACTTCATTTCCAATATCATCTAACGCCATTCCACAAAAACAACAAAACTTGAAACAGAACCTATGAGTAAATTAAGCCCTGCTCTCGCTCTCGGATCTAAAAATCAAATCTCCAGAAAGAAGTAGCAATATATCTTCGCGTGACTGGACGAACTACGAACTGGATATGAAGAATCAATGAATTTCTTTCATTACAAGATACACTGAATGTATGCAAGAACAAAAAAATCCATTATGAAAGCCACTTGGCGGAAAACGAAGGGAATTAAGTGATTAAACTTCGATCGTCTAGAAGAATTTGATTTTTTTGTCTGTTAATTGAAGGTCTTGCAAAATGATTTCAGAATGAACTACTGATGTGGAAATCGAAAATTGTAGCCTTTCCGTAAAATAGCATAATAAATGTTTCAATATTTGAATAAAGGTTAATTAAATATACTAAACAATTTTGACAATTTTATTCATCTAATGTTGTATTTCTGTTTGATTATCTGAAAGATGATTAATTCGTTTCAGTTTTCCAAAACCTAATTAGCTCATCATAAGAGCGTATATTTTTAGACAAGTTTCAGAATGTTTGTACCTAATATAATTTTAGTATATTTGTTATCTAGTTTAAAGAAGAAAAATTAAGCTATAATAGCTTACTTTTCACTTAATTTTGTCTAATTAAAGTATTTCAAAATAATAGTTTAAAATACGCTTTAAATTTAACTTATTCGAGTTTTTTCGATAAAACAAACTCGCAAAAAGCAAAAAGTTACAGAACTATTACAACTAATTATCAATTCCATATAATTGACTTTTGACAGTTAAACAGACTTTTTAAATCAGTAAATAAAAACTTTATGTTCAATTTTGTTACTTGATAATCTAAAATTTTTTGAGCTGTGTTTCTTAATGAAACGTTAACTCATACTTTTGTAAAGAAAATATAAACTAAGAAATATTCATTGTATTTACACATTTTATTTTTGTGTTCGTGTTTCAGTTTTTTGTGTGTGTTTTTTTCTCAACAAAAAATAGTTTTTTTCACATTTTTCACATTAATAACATTATAAGAAGTTTCATAGTTCTTCAGAAGATAAGAATTCACAGCTGAAATACTCATCGAGACGGTTTAATAATAAGGATATTAGCAGTTCATTACTAAGGACAGATATTTCGATAATCAGCTCAGCAGAGTAAAAATAGTCGTCGCCCCCCAGTAGCACAGCGGTATGTCTGCGGACTTACAACACTAGAAATCGGGTTTCGATACCCGTGGTTGGCAGAGCACACATAGCCCATTGTGTAGCTTTGTGCATAATTACAAATAAACAAATAAATAAAATAAAAATAGTCGTCAATGTCCGACTGGCAAGGACATGTGTAAAAGAATAGAACTGGTATAATATTCAAGTAAGTATACAGAAATGAAATATGTAAAAGAATAGAACTGGTATAATATTCAAGTAAGTATACAGAAATGAAATATGTAAAAGAATAGAACTGGTATAAAATTCAAGTAAGTATACAGAAATGAAATATGTAAAAGAATAGAACTGGTATAATATTCAAGTAAGTATACAGAAATGAAATATGTAAAAGAATAGAACTGGTATAATATTCAAGTGAGTATACAGAAATGAAATATGCAAAGGAATAGAACTATTTTTCTCTATGTTACCTAATGTACGTAGGAGCGTTTGCGTTTTGGTTGTGTTTATGCTGCACATCTATAATCATCTGTTTATTGAAGAACTGCTTAAAATACTGTTCTTGTTAAGTTTGATTAGTTTCATTTGAGTTTCATAGAGTTAATGTAAGGTGGGAAACATTCTTATTAGCTTATAATGTTTCATTGGATGATTATGATACAAACTGTTCCTAAAAATTTGATTAACAATTATTTTATGACTAAATTAGTAGTAGGCCACGATTATCACATACTAACTTAGCTCCACAAAATAACACTTTAGGCCATTATAAATCATCTTTGATAATTTCTAAGAACTAATCATACGGCATTGATTACTAACGTATTGTACACTCCTTAGTATATTGTTTAAGCGCCTAAGATTTAGAAGTATAAGCCATATTTATAACAGATATTCATTCAGCCACATTTAAAACAGATATTCATTCAGCCACATTTAAAACAGATATATTCATTCAAACACATTTAAAACAGATATATTCATTCAGCCACATTTAAAACAGATATATTCATTCAGCCACATTTAAAACAGATATATTCATTCAGCCACATTTAAACCAGATATTCATTCAGCCACATTTATAACAGATATATTCATTCAGCCACATTTAAAACAGATATTCATTCAGCCACATTTAAAACAGATATATTCATTCAGCCACATTTAAAACAGATATATTCATTCAGCCACATTTAAAACAGATATATTCATTTCTAAGGAATATTGAATCAAGTGGAAATCATTTCACGTTCAAGAAAATATATTATAAAAAATAAAGTTATTAAGTAAAAGTCTTACACAAGTCATATGAACATCAAAAACTAGTGACCGCTGAAAGAAAAAAAGCTGTTTTCATTTTACCCGCCAATAATGCAATAAATACAATGGACTATTTTGTCCTTAACATTTGTCCTTGCACACCAACCCAACTCCAGTCGGCATCGGGATTTAGATCTTTGTAGACACTGGAGGGTCAGGTTCACTTTGACCTCTTCCTCCTCCGGCATTTGTTAGTTTACAGCTGAATATTTTTTTAATTATCACATGAAGATCAGAGGTTATGCTATTGCATTTACTCTGACCCCTTTTCAAGGTCATGTCCATGTATGGTAATCAAGAATATATTCGATTCGAGGAACACACTTTCTCTTTGTTCGTTATTGCGTGAAATTCACACATCGCGAACAGTTACAGTTACGTTTCACAAATTTTTCAGAATTTGGGTTGAATGGTTTTGAGTTTCGCGCAAAGCTACACGAGGGCTATCTGTGCTAACTGTCCCTAATTTAGCAGTGACAGACTAGAGAGAAGGTAGTCGTCGTCACCCAACGGCCAGAAGAAAATAAACTCTTTGTTTTTAGGCAATCATTTAGATCCCCTTTTAAATTCTTATAAGGTTCTCGCCTCCTCTACTGCAGACGGATCTTATTCCATGAGACTTGTTTGTTTGTAATTAAGCACAAAGCTACACATTGGTCTATCTGTGCTCTGCCAACCAGGGGTATCGAAACCAGGATTCTAGTGTTGTAAGTCCGCAGACATACAACCGTGCCACTGGAGGGCTCCATAAGACAACCATTCTGTTACAAAAATAAAACTGTCTTAACAAAGGCTTAGCTTGTCTTTTACAAATCTTCAAATTTAGTCTTCTCGAACTACTATCTTCAGAATACAGCACAAATACATTAGAGGCTTTTCTCTTACTAGCCCCCTAGATAATCTTATAAACCTTAAAAATCTTACTAGCCCCTAGATTATCTTGTAAACCTTAAAAATCTTACTAGCCCCTAGATAATCCTGTAAACCTTAAAAATCCTACTAATCCCTAGATAATCTTGTAAACCTTAAAAATCTTACTAGCCCCTAGATAATCTTGTAAACCTTAAAAATCTTACTAGCCCCTAGATAATCCTGTAAACCTTAAAAATCTTACTAACCCCTAGATAATCTTGTAAACCTTAAAAATATTACTAGCCTCTAGATAATCCTGTAAACCTTTAAAATCTTACTAGCCCCTATATAATCTTGTAAACCTTAACAATCTTACTAGCCCCTAAATAAATTTGTAAACCTTAAAAATCCTACTAACCCCCTAGATAACCTTGTAAACTTTAAAAATCCTACTAGCCCCCTAGATAATCTTGTAAACCTTAAAAAGAACACCTCGTACACTGCTTTTCTCAATAAAACATTGATTTGGAAATCTTAATTGATTTCTATAAGATGAACATCTCATTATTGAAATCCTCCTATAGCCCTCATCTCAACAATTTCTAATAAATGAGGCCTAACTAGTGATTGGTATAGAGATTATTACCTCCCCTGACTTGTAATCAATATGTATATAGATACAACATAAAACTATTTTAGCCTTACTGTTATAAATAGAACACTATTTCAATGGCTTGTTACTACTAGCTGTCGAGATCCTCTTCTTCAGTCACAGTATTAAATAGGTTTACCCTCTATATTAAACTTGTGATTCGAATTATAACAAAATTCACTACTTCGCATTTATTATCATTAAAGATGTTTCACCAAATATTTGTCCAGTTTAACAATTCATCGAAGTTATTCTATATTACCTCAACATTTACAATATAGCTGGAAAAACCTTAAAATAGGTTTTAATATAATCAATTGGTTGGTTGTTTGTTTTTTAAGCACAAAGCTACACAATGTGCTCTGCCAAACAAGGGTATCGAAACTCGATCGATATTTCGCGAAATAAGACTGCACACTTACAGCTGAGCCACTGAGGGGAGCTAATGAAATTAGCAAGTTTCATACATTTACCAATTTTAACCCTATAAGTATAATTAATATAAGGAAAAGCCCAAGCACTGACCCCCGAGCTCTCAACTGGTAACAAAAGTCCAGTTTTTACTATACTCGATTAATAATAATAATTAATTTATCCTGTACAACACAATTAACTAGTCTTTTCCTAAACCTTACCGATGGTTTTTTTATTCAAAATCTTTTGAAAATCTAGATACACCCAGCCCACACCCTTTCCATTGTCCAAGTAACAAGTAATATCCTTCGAAATAAATAACAGATCAGTAAAGCAATATTTCTCTTTGGTGAATTCATGTTGGCGTTGTTTTATATCATATTTCGCTAAATGATTGCGCAAAGCTTCTTTTATCAGGTTCTAGAAGTCTTCCCACTACAGAAATACGATTGATTAGCCTATAATTTCCAGGACAACTCGTATCATCCCTTAAAATTCCAGTAATAATGACAACTCTCTCATCCTACCTAATGACCTACTCATATCTCATCTTCACCTTCTTTAAATAACGTAGATAAAAGCTTATCTAGTACTGGTGATTAATATATTCTTAATTCCTTAATCTTTCTTCTTACCACTAACGGATTAAAATTCCTTGCTTTTCAACATTATCAGAAAGCATTTTCTCAGAAACCTTTTCTGATTTCCTAATTCTATCTTTAACAAAATCCCTCAGTTTCTATAGTTTTGTAACTTCCCAATCTATCTGTAAGTTTAAAGTTTTTAAACTTATATTTTGTAAACTAATTACGTTTGATCTTTATGCTTTATAAACAACTCTTCTGCCTTGCAATTCCCAACATCAATCGTGCCTACATGCATGGCGAAAAGGGAATATAACAAAGTTCCAGCTACCAAACTGTTAACAAGCTCTATAGTACCCTGTCTTTTAGCACGCGGTAAGCATATTGTAGCCCTAGTCTTTCTATGTTATCCATTACAAATGACTTCAGTATTTTTAATGTGTCTCCCACTAAATAAATATCTTAATCACCTCTTTCTATGGTTCAAGAAGCCAAAGATTCAAGTCTGTAAGAGACTAGTACCTGAGTGCTAAATGAACCTGTTTCTATAGCATTAACGTTTTCACTACTTTATCATTTTAATCCTCCACAAAAGCAAACTTTACCCCAACTCTAGACGTTTCTTGTCTTGCTGCCTTGATTACTACAATTTATTCTGCTATTCTCCATATTAAAGAATGCAGTCTTCTCCAAAGCTATTTCTAACTTATTCTAAAGTAAGCGCGATCTGCAAATGTAATGTATTGTATCTTTTTGACCCTTCCGAAATTACAAACAAGCTCACAGTTTTCAAGGATTATCAAATCCTGGCAACCATTGCACCCTGGAAATTACTCCCACTCGTCCCTAAATTGCCTCTACCCATATTAAAGTTTACTAGTCTTTAGTCTCTATTACCAATTCACCCACAAAATATTTAATTAAAATTTAAACTATCTAATGGTGATACTACTAATTACTCGTACCGCAGCTATTATATACATCCCAAATCTAGTTACATGCAACTAGCTGAAATTACTAATTTAAATAATTTTCTCAGCTATTAGATTCTCAGCAACTGCCAAATAATAGAAACAATAATTTGAACTCTTAATATAATTGATTCTCCTTCTTAGTTATTATGCTTGTGATAATTTTTATTTCCATATAATATGTATTTAATAATTTTTATTTCCATATAATATGTATTTAATAATTTTAATATCCTATAACCTGTTGCTACTGCCTTAAAACCTCTCCAGCTGTGAATTAGTTTGCCTGTTTAAAATGTGTAACGAATTTGTTGTTATGTATTTATTTTAATATGAACGTTGTTTAGATTAAGTTTGTATTTAAAAACATGCGTAGCTTATAGTGTTAGAACTTCCGCCTATTCTTTAAAGCTATAGAGGATTCTTGAAAGTAAGAATCAACAATATATCTATAAACGTAAACGTTTAAATATAGCTCAGTATTGTTATGTAACATGAATTTTATAGAAAACCTTCTCACGCTTATAAATACAGTCAACGCGACACGCCAAAGAGAGTGTCTATTAGTAGTTCACTATAATCAGTGTGCTATAAACTTTGAAAGTTATAAATGTGATTTTTAGAACGCTTATCAATCGGAAACTTAAGATATTTGACCAGGAATATTTATAAATTTCGAACCTTGCAAATCGTTTAACTTCAGTAGATTCTCATCGAACATTAGTATTTTTACGAAAACATTACCTGACTTCAATGGTGGAAAACAACGTGTGTGGTCAAGGAGACAAAGCTTCCCGGTGAATCGTACTTACATCCATTCGTAATTAACTCACTCATCGTAAACCCTCGATAAGATATCAGGGGAGTTCCAAACTCCTACATATATTTATATTGTTTGTAAGTTTGTGAAACTTGTGTTTATAAATCTTTGATTGTAATAACTATTTGCAATAATTGTTATTGTAAATTGTAATGTTTTGTGTATATTAAAACGTATTTGTGTTAAAAACGAAAACAGCGTGTATCAATCTTGTTCGCAAATATCATAAACTGACTATATATCGGCTTTAATTTAAATACTATTATCAGTTAACTAGGCTTTGTACTATTCAGAATTCTAATACGTAAAAATGCTATAATCCGGGGGTCTATTCCATGCTGTGGACAAACACTGTGTAACTCTGTACTAAAAACAAACAAACATCTTACTAAATGATCTAATACAGTCGTGGCCAAAATGTTGCATATTTTGTAACAAATAAGGTCATTATTATTAAGATGGAATATAAATACACCTAGCATTGTCAAACTCAGAAATGCATGTTAAATTAACAGCTACACATGTAATTTGTATAATGAAACAGGTTCTATTGACATCATGAACAATTTGTTAGAACACCAAACTATTTTATTTCATACCTCTAAAACGATGTGTAATTCAACATTTCACCCATCACAATAAACCTTACAAACACATTTATTAGAACACCAAACTATTTTATTTCATACCTCTAAAAAGATACCAAACTATTTTATTTGACACCTCTAAAAAGATGTATAATTCAACATTTTACCTATCACAATAAAACTTTATATAATGACAAGAATAACATCAAATTATTATAAGTAGCGTCTGTGACTTTATATCGGTTCATACTAAACATCCAGTACTTGGTTGGACCTCCTCGTACTCTTATAACCTCTGCAAGGCGACATGGCATGCTTTGATGAGGTTATTGATGTAATTCACTATGATTTTATCCCAACTTGTTATTATAGTTGTTTTACAGTTGTGGATAGCAATCATTCTGCTCAATTTTGCCCAATAGTTCTCAATGGAATTACGAGACTGCTGGCCATGGTAATCTTATAACGTCCTCTTTGGCGAAACAGTCCTGTACAATACACGCACTGTGGGCAGTGGCACTGTCATCCTTGAACACAAAGTTATTTAAAAACCTTGCCCTAGCATAAGGCAAGAATATCGTCACCATGTTAAGCCTGTAGGAGACGCCAATAACCTATCCCTGGAGAATATGAAGAGCAATTTTCAACTACAATGAATAGCTGCTCAAACATGTACTGCACCACCTCCTGTCGGAAATACAGCCTTCCCTCATCTGTTCTCCAGACAAACGATGAACACAAATCCTACCATTAGCTTTAACAAGCCATAAACAGGACTTATCTGAAAAGATGACATGTCACCAGTTTCCTAATTACAAGTTGGCATGCTGTCTTGCCCAAGTAACACAGTGATGATGGTGAACTCTGGTTAATATCGATTTGCAAATAGCCCTTCTTGCAAAATAACCTTGTTTGGTCAGTCTCCTATTCACTGTTCTTCTGGATACCCGAGAATAAAGGTGTTCATGCCATTCCTGTCGCATGGTGTTGCAAGACTTCTTTCGACCTTCACATGTTAATCTGATAAAAAGACGTTCATTTTTGGGCAGTAATTTTTCGCCGTCTATCAGTAGTCTTTCTTCAAACAACGTTTCATGTAAGACATTGGATAAAGTACACTGGCGGTACCCTACTGTCCTATCAATGTCCGTTTGCTTCACACCATTTCAGGACAGTCGAGTAATTTGACGCTCTATAACTTCTGTTTGAATAAAACATTGATCTGTTTTGAAAAAGATAATACCAAAAGCTCTCCTTCTAACACAAAACAGGTGTGTGTGTGTGTGTGTGTGTGTGTGTGTGTGTGTATGATTTGAGGAATAAATGCTCAAAACAGCTTATGCAGACCAGAATAATAACTCGTACATGTTGGTCCAATCATTAGCTACCTCCTCTGTTACTACTTAGGCAGCCCGGCATGGCCAGGTGGATAAGGCGCTCGACTCACAATCTGAGGGTCGCGGGTTCGAATCCGCGTCACACCAAACATGCTCGCCCTTTCAGCCGTGGGGGCGTTATAATGTGACGGTCAATCCCACTATTCGTTGGTAAAAGAGTAGCCCAAGAGTTGGCGGTGGGTGGTGATGACTAGCTGCCTTCCCTCTAGTCTTTCACTGCTCCATTAGAGACGGCTAGTGCAAATAACTTTCGTGTAGCTTTGCGCGAAATTGAAAACAAATCAAACAAACTCCATACATGTAGACAATAATATCAATATATAACAGTGTGCAAACATTTTGTCCAAACCTGTATTAACCCAAACCTCATAATTTTAGACTTAGCTGTATATACAGTAAATTTGCTCAATCCTAGCTAATTTAACTAAAATAATTACTCTAATATTTATAAATAGCAAAATATTTTTTGTTTGTTTGTTTATAATTAAGCACAAAGCTACACAATTGGCTATCTGTGCTCTGCCCACCATGGATATCGAAACCCGGTTTCTAGCGTTGCAATCCCGCAGACATACCAAAGTGCCTCACATATTCAAATAGTCGGAACAATTAATCAGTCTTAAAATGTAAAGTTCATAAAATGAAATTCTGTCAATACTAACAATTAGTTTAAAGCAAATAGAACCAATTAGTTAATTTTTTTCACAGGAGGCGTGAAGTAGCAAAAGTTATGTATTTATAAGTATTTTTGAATGAAAGTAAATATAAGTGTGATGATATATAAACCACACTATACCTAATGCTCACGATACATTTCGCGTAATAACAGGTCCCATCAGACCGCTAGAATACCCCAGACCTAGCAAATCCGCAAAATCATGAAAGTAATTTCGATTTGAAACGTTCGACCCTAAACTTTTAGAAAACTTTTTCTCTTCCCCCCTCTGGTGACAAGAGATTCTTTGAAAAGTCTACGCTAAAAAAACAACCGATGGCTTAAGAGAGCAGGATGATAAGTAATTTGGCAACAAGATAAAAGTGGACAAAAAAACCACAGATGGTCAATATAGGACTTATGGTTCTTCAGGACGACGGGGGGGGGTCTATAGATCCAATACCTAGAATTAGATGTGTGGGGGGAACGGAAGAGTCCCTTAAAACCCACTTTCATTGCCAGGTTGAGCTTGACTTATGGTATATTAACTAATGACGAAGAAAGAAGGGGACTGCGTGATGAACACCAGTCGTGGGAGGAAGGTCGTTTTCGTAAACAAGCGGTTGAAAGTAACAGATTGTTTTGGAAGAGATTTGTGATGAGGCGAATCTTGATCTTCGCTGGTTGAGGGGTAACGGAAAAATGAGAGCTGGGTGCAACTGGATTCGTCTGCTTCCTCTTTGGACAGTGATTGAGAATCGGGTGAGGTATCTGTCAAGAGGGCGTTTGACGAGTAAGATGGTGGGTAGTAGGGCTAGGGTGTGTGTAAGAGCGATGCTGCTAAGAAGAGCTTGGCGAGAACGGCAAGGTCTGTGTCGCTTTCCTTCTCTTGTATGGTTTGGTTTGGGCAGACTGAGTGGTTATGATGTCATCTGTCATTGTAGTTGGTCTGAGGTGGTTGAGTATACTAGTCGATGGTTGAAGCTGGACTCCGTGTTTGAGTTGACCGGTGAGCAAGTGAGGGGATAGTGAGTGTTAGACTAGCAGTAAGAGATAATATTTATATAATAAATCGTTTCAACAACAACTAAACTAGATTAGAAGATGAATGGTAATTTATTAATTTTTATTATGTCATTAGATAGCAGAATTAAGTATATGAGTTTTATTAACATCAAATTATTTATTCTAACACTAAATTGTTTATTATTATTATATATTTATAAATTTATTTGAATTGAATTCGTATCACTCGAAATTCAGAAGAACTGACGAACCAGTAAATTTTAGTCTGTGAACCCGAAACGAGTCAAGTGACTAGAGCGTCAACGGGAGAAAACTAAGTTAGTAATAAGTAATTATGAGTGATGTATTGTACCTTATATATGAAAGCTCTATGTGAGCATCAATGCGAGATCTGGACTAACAATGTGCTATTGACGTTACAAGAAACAAATAAATCAGTGCAGAGCTTGAATAGCTGTAGACACTAAACAGCTGTTAACTCGGTTATCGGCGTATTGAAACAGTTAACATTTGATCACGCTCACACACAAGCTTGGCCGTATGTTTACCAGTTGTTCTATCTTAACTGAAGCTTATATAAATACTCGATTTGTCTTTCTCGGCTTGCTCCTCTTCTAAACCATACATCTATGTTCTCACACTTGCGTAGAAATCAATACACTCTAGGCTTTGTTACCACTCCACGTGGTTGAATCGTCAAGTGCAGTTAACCTGGTAGTAAGATTTTGTTGAAGGAATATATATTTATATTCTCCCTATAATATTTCCTTCTTTCTGGTTATGTATGCACTTATACAGGAACGAAAGAGAATTGGGGTGAATTACAAGTTTTAGAAATCATACACATGTCGAAGACAATAACGCAGGTTCTGAGTCAAATAGTTTAACCTCTTTGTAATAACTGGAAGTATAATTACATAGTTCAGTCTCTGTAGAATATACATTGAACTTGAATAAGAATGTGGATCTTTCATATAAGCGGTAGTACACTCTTACGGCTTATTCGTTATAGACCGAAATGGGCTTAAGAACATCCTTACACCTTATTGCTTAGAAACCAGTATGGGCTTCAGTACGACCATAGGACTTACTGCATAAAAACCAATATGAGCTTCAGTACGTCCTTTCAGCTAGTAGTTTAGTAACCGATATGGGCTTCAAAATGTCCTTACGGCTTATTGCTTAAAAACCGGTATGTGTAGCAGTATATTCTTATGGCTTACTGCTTAGAAACCAGTATGGGCTTCAGTACACCCTTACAGCTTATTGGTTAGAAACCAGTACGGGCTTCAGAACGTCCTTACAGCTTATTGCTTAGAAACCAGTACGGGCTTCAGTACGTCCTTACAGCTTATTGCTTAGAAACCAGTATGGGCTTCAGTACGTCCTTACAGCGTATTGCTTAGAAACAAATATGGGCTTCAGTACGTCCCTACAGCTTATTGCTTAGAAACCAGTATGGGCTTCAGTACGTCCTTACAGCTTATCGCTTAGAAACAAATATGGGCTTATGTACGTTTGTACAGCCTATTGATTGGGAACCAGTATGAACTTATGTACGTTTTTATGGCTGATTGTGTAGAATTCAATATTGGCTTCAGTACATTCTTGCGGCTTATTTCTTAGAAACTGACTTAATCCCATACTGGTTTCTAAGCAATAAGCTGTAAGGACATACTTAATCCCATTTAACGTCCTTACAGCTTAATGTTTAGCAACCGAAATTGGATTTTGTACGTCTCTTTGGCTTATACGATATGGTCACTGATTTTTGACGAATGGTGTTCTAATTTGAGTCTAACTATTATTACTTATTTTTATAGTGATCATGTAGTCCTTTAAAGACCTGTCCACGGAAAAGAGGGAATTATCATGAAATGTATTTTCAATAGAAGAAAGTTAGTTATCCTTCTAGAATTTTAATACATACATTTAGATAAATCCACGATTCACAACTTTGGTTTTGATAGATCAGATCTATACGTTTACATGAGTTATGTAAACAGTTGAAGATTGTTCTTTCGTATATATAATTGCTAATAACTATGATTCTA